>NC_057804.1:45483396-45505303 GCF_018294505.1 Triticum aestivum
TATATAAGTCCACGTACCCTAAAAACATCAACAACAAAGATAGATTGGGAGTTCCGCCGCCGCAAGCCTCTGTAGCCACAAAAAACCTCTTGGGAGCCCGTTCCGGCACCCTGCCGGAGGGGGATCCCTCACCAGTGGCCATCTTCATCATCCCGGTGCTATGCATGACGAGGAGGGAGTAGTTCACCCTCGGGGCTGAGGGTATGTACCAGTAGCTATGTGTTTGATCTCTCTCTCTCTCTGTCGTGTTCTCTCTCTTGATGTATCCCGAGATTTTCTATTATAGTTGGATCTTATGATGTTTCTCCCCCTCTACTCTCTTGTAATGGATTGAGTTTTCCCTTTGAAGTTATCTTATCGGATTGAGTCTTTAATGATTTGAGAACACTTGATGTATGTCTTGCCATGCTTATCTGTGGTGACAATGGGATATCATGTGCCACTTGATGTATGTTTTGGTGACCAACTTGCGGGTTCCGCCCATGAACCTATGCATAGGGGTTGGCACACGTTTTCGTCTTGACTCTCCGGCAGAAACTTTGGGGCACTCTTTGAAGTACTTTGTGTTGGTTGAATAGATGAATCTGAGATTTTGTGATGCATATCGTATAATCATGCCCACGGATACTTGAGGTGACAATGGAGTATCTAGGTGACATTAGGGTTTTGGTTGATTTGTGTCTTAAGGTGTTATTCTAGTATGAACTCTTGAATAGATTGATCCGAAAGAATAACTTTGAGGTGGTTTCGTACCGTACCATAATCCCTTCGTTTGTTCTCCGCTATTAGTGGATTTGGAGTGACTCTTTGTTGCATGTTGAGGGATTGTTATATGATCTATCTATGTTATTATTGTTGAGAGAACTTGCACTAGTGAAAGTATGAACCCTATGCCTTGTTTCCTACCATTACAATACCGTTTATGCTTACTTTTATCATTTGTTACCTTGCTGTTTTTATAATTTCAGATTACAAAAACCTTTATCTACTATCCATATTGCACTTGTATCACCATCTCTTCGCCGTACAAGTGGACCTATACAATTTACCATTGTATTAGGTGTGTTGGGGACACAAGAGACTCTTTGTTATTTGGTTGCAGGGTTGTTTGAGAGAGCCCATCTTCATCCTATGCCTCCCACGATTGATAAACCTTAGGCATCCACTTGAGGGAAATTTGCTATTGTCCTACAAACCTGTGCACTTGTAGGCCCAACAACGTCTACAAGAAGAAGGTTGTGTAGTAGACATCAAGCTCTTTTCTGGCGCTGTTGCCGGGGAGGCTAGGTAAACGGCACTCACACCCCGTTAACTAAGCTCTTTTCTGGCGCCGTTGCCGGGGAGGTGAGTGCTTGAAGGTATATCTTTAGATCTTGCAATCGAGTCTTTTAGTTTCTTGTTTTATCACTAGTTTATGTTATAAAAGAAAACTACAAAAAATGTAATTGAGTTTGTCTCATACGCTTCATCTTTTTAATATCTTTCGTGAGAATGATGGTAAGGAAAATTGTGCTCAAGTGCTAGAAGAAGAAATCTATAAAATGTTTTGCACTAAATGTTTGAATGATGAGCATGATTGCAATGTTATTAGTATGAATTCTTTGAATACCCATGATTCTAATGATATGCAAAACCACAAGCTTGGGGATGCTATGTTTGATAAATATGATATTTTTTGTCCCCCAAGTTTTGATGAGCAAATTTATCATGATGAAAGCATGCCTCATATTTATGATGATTATATTGATGAAAGTGGGTTTGGAAGAGTGTCAACTTTAGGTAGTATTGATCCCACTATTTTGGAGGATATTGAATCTTATTGTGATGATTATGAAAGTGGATTTGGAAGAGTGTCAACTTTATTTAGTGATGATTCCACTATTTCGGAAGAGGTTCCAATTGATTGTGAGAACAAAGTTGCTATCTATGATGATTATTGTGATGAATTGTATGCTATTAAGAATAATGATAACCATGAAACTTGTCATCATGATTTTAGTTTTCAATTGGATTATGCCTCACATGATAACTATTTTGTTGAGTTTGCTCCCACTACTATTAATGAGAAGAATTTTGCTTATGTGGAGAGTAATAAAAATTCTATGCTTGTAGATCATGAAAAGAATGTTTTAGGTGATAGTTATATTGTTTAATTCATTAATGATGCTACTGAAAATTATTATGAAAGAGGAACATATGCTTGTAGGAATTGCAATAATATCAAGTTTCCTCTCTATGTGCTTAAAATTTTGAAGTTATTCTTGTTTTGCCTTCCTATGCTAGTTGATTATTGTTCCCATAAGTTGTTTTCCCACAAAATACCTACGCATAGGAAGTGGGTTAGACTTAAATGTTCTAGTCATATTCTTCATGATGCTCCCTTTATGTTTCAATTCTTATCTTTTATGTGAGCATCATTGAAATCATCATGCCTAGCTAGGGGCGTTAAACGATAGCGCTTGTTGGGAGGCAACCCAAATTTATTTTTGTTCTTTGCTTTTTGTTCCTGTTTAGTAATAAATAATTCATCTAGCCTCTGGTTAGAGGTGGTTTTATGTTTTAATTAGTGTTTGTTCCAAGTAGAGCCTTTGGGAAGACTTGGTGAAGTCTTTGTGATCATGCTGTAAAAAACAGAAACTTTAGCGCTCACGAGATTAGCTGTCATTTTTTACTGGAAAGTGCTTTTAGGTTGATTCTTTTTTCAGACGATTAATAGACAAATTCCTCGGGTCCACCAATTTATTTCACAATTTTTGGGGTTCCGTAAGTATACGTTTGATACAGATTAATACAGACTGTTCTGTTTTTGACAGATTCTATTTTCTATGTGTTGTTTGCTTATTTTGATGAATCTATGAGTAGTATCGGAGGGTATGAACCATAGAGAAGTTAGAATACACTAGATATTACAAAAATATAAATAAATAATGAGTTAATTACAGTACCTAAGTGGTGATTTATTTTCTTATACTAACGGAGCTTACGAGTTTTGTTTTGAGTTTTGTGTGGTTGAAGTTTTCAAGTTTTGAGTAAAGATTCGATGGATTATGGAATAAGGAGTGGCAAGAGCCTAAGCTTGGGGATGCCCAAGGCACCCCAAGTTAATATTCAAGTACAACCAAGAGCCTAAGCTTGGGGATGCCCCGGATGGCATCCCCTCTTTCGTCTTTGTTCATTGGTAACTTTACTTGGAGCTATATTTTTATTCACCACATGATATGTGTTTTGCTTGGAGCGTCATTTTTTTTGTTAGTTTTTTCTTGATTTTAGTTATAACAATGTTTTGAATCTTTAGTTTCAATAAAAATGTTAAGGATAGCCTTTACCATGCTTATTTTGCTAGTATACATGTTGCTGTTTGAAAACAGAAAGTTTACCGTTGTTGCAAAAATTCCCAAGAAAAGTCAGAGAATGGTATAATGCTGAATACTTTTGAATATTGAGCTCTGCTAAATCTTATACATTGTAGTATTTTTCTTATAATTTTTGGAGTTAGGAAGTATTGATACTCTTGCATTCTTTACAGGCTGTACTGTTTTGGCAGATTGCTGTTATGTTTGCATTGTTTGCATATGTTTGCTTGTTTAATGATTCTATTTGAGGATAGGAGTATTAAATATGCAGAGACATTTAGTATTCAATGTTGAATAATAAAGTTAGTAATTTGTTACAGTAGAAAATGATAAGGTTTTGCATTGGTTTATGCTAACCTATCTCACGAGTTCTTGTTGAGTTTGTTGTGAATGAAGCTTTTGATAAGAAATAGAGAAACCATGATATGAGAGGAATTAAGGAGACACAAAAGTTCAAGCTTGGGGATGCCCAAGGCACCTCAAGATAATATTTCAAGAAGTCTCAAGCATCTAAGCTTGGGGATGCCCCGGTAGGCATCCCACCTTTCTTCTTCGACAATCATCGGTTAGTATCGGTTGAGCCTAAGTTTTTGCTTCTTCACATGAGTTGTGCTATCCTTGCAATGTCATTTTATTTTGTTTTGCTTGCTGTTTGAATACAATACCAAGATCTGAAATTCTTAAATGGGAGAGAGTCTTCACATAGTTGCATAATTATTTAGCTACTCATTGGTCTTCACTTATAACTTTTTGGAGTAGTTTTTCATTTACTCTTGTGCTTCAGTTATATCCTATGAGTAAATGGTTGAATGATTTGAATGTCATAAATCTGAAATTATATATGTCTCATTTACTTATCCCATGGGGAGTAATGACTTCACATCTAAGAAGTAGAGGTTGTAAATTTATTGATGGTTAGCAAGCATTGTATTGGTCATTTGAACAATTCATGAAAGAATATTGAAGGAAGAGAGATTTCACATATAAATATATTATCATAGACATCTTTTATAATTGTGAAAACTCATTAAGTATGACATGCTAAAGAGTTGATGTTGGACAAGGAAGACAACGTAATGGGTCATGTTTTCTCACATCTCAGTTAAAGTATATTTTCATGGATCATTCAAACATGTTGAGCTTGCCTTTCCCCCTCATGCTAGCCAAAATTCCTAGCACCAAGTAGAGATACTACCTGTGCTTCCAAATATCCTTAAACCTAGTTTTTCCATGAGAGTCCACCATGTCTACCTATGGATTGAGTAAGATCCTTCAAGTAAGTTGTCATCGATGCAAGCAATAAAAATTGCTCTCTAAATATGCATGACTTATTAGTGCGGAGAAAATAAGCTTTGTACGATCTTGTTATGGAAGCAATAAAAGTGACGGACTGCATAATAAAGGTCCATACACAAGGGGTAATATAAAGTGACGTTCTTTTGCATTAAGATTTTGTGTATCCAACCCTAAAAGCGCATGACAACCTCTGCTTCCCTCTGCGACGGGCCTATCTTTTATTTTATGTCTTTTACTTTATGCAAGAGTCAAGGTGATCTTCACATTTCCCTTTTTCATTTTATCCTTTGGCAAGCACTTTGTGTTAGGTGATCCTGGTATATATATCCAATTGGATGTACGTTAGCATGAACTATTATTGTTGACATCACCAAAGGTGAATATGTTTGGAGGCAACATTATAAGCCCCAATCTTTCTCTGTGTCTGATTAAAACTTCATAACCACAAGTATTGCGTGAGTGTTAGCAATTGTAGAAGACTATATGATAGTTGAGTATGTGAAGTTTGCTAAATCAAAGCTCTGACATAGACTCTTCCTGAAAGTAAGATGAATTGCAATTGTTTGATGACTAAGAATGAAGTTTGCTAGTTTTCAAGAAAGTTTATGGTCTATGCTTTAACATGTGAATTGCTTGTTACTAGTTCGTGAAAAGTTTTATGAGATGAACTACTGTAATGACATATAAACATGCTAGAAAAGGTGATTGAAATTATCATTGATCAAACTTGTGCACCTGCTAGCATTCACACTTCATAAATTCTTTCTTTTATCATTTACCTACTCGAGGACGAGCAGGAATTAAGCTTGGGGATGCTGATACGTCTCCAACGTATCTATAATTTATGAAGCATTCATGCTATTTTATTATCCGTTTTGAATGATTACGGGCTTTATTATACACTTTTATATTACTTTTGGGACTAACCTATTAACCGGAGGCCCAGCCTATATTGTTGTTTTATTGCCTGTTTCAGTATTTCGAAGAAAAGGAATAACAAACGGAGTCCAAACGGAATGAAACCTTCGGCAGCGTTATTTTTGGGAAGAATATCACCCAGGAGACTTGGAGTTCACGTTAGAAGAGCCTCGAGGAGGCCACGAGATAGGAGGGCGCCCCCCCCCTACTGGGCGCGCCCCCTATCTCGTGGGCCCCTCGAGCACCCCCCGACCGACTTCTTTCGCCTATATAAGTCCACGTACCCTAAAAACATCAACAACAAAGATAGATCGGGAGTTCCGCTGCCGCAAGCCTCTGTAGCCACCAAAAACCTCTTGGTAGCCCGTTCCAGCACCCTGCCAAAGGGGGGGATCCCTCACCGGTGGCCATCTTCATCATCCGGGCGCTATCCATGACGAGGAGGGAGTAGTTCACCCTCGGGGCTGAGGGTATGTACAAGTAGCTATGTGTTTGATCTCTCTCTCTCTCTCGTGTTCTCTCTCTTGGTGTATCCCGAGATTTGCTATTATAGTTGGATCTTATGATGTTTCTCCCCTTCTACTCTCTTGTAATGAATTGAGTTTTCCCTTTGAAGTTATCTTATCGGATTGAGTCTTTAATGATTTGAGAACACTTGATGTATGTCTTGTCGTGCTTATCTGTGGTGACAATGGGATATCATGTGCCACTTGATGTATGTTTTGGTGGCCAACTTGCGGGTTCCGCCCATGAACCTATGCATAGGGGTTGGCACACGTTTTCGTCTTGACTCTCCGGTAGAAACTTTGAGGCACTCTTTGAAGTACTTTGTGTTGGTTGAATAGATGAATCTGAGATTGTGTGATGCATATCGTATAATCATGCCCACGGATACTTGAGGTGACAATGGAGTATCTAGGTGACATTAGGGTTTTGGTTGATTTGTGTCTTAAGGTGTTATTCTAGTATGAACTCTTGAATAGATTGATCCGAAAGAATAACTTTGAGGTGGTTTCGTACCCTACCATAATCTCTTCGTTTGTTCTCCGCTATTAGTGGCTTTGGAGTGACTCTTTATTGCATGTTGAGGGATTGTTATATGATCTATCTATGTTATTATTGTTGAGAGAACTTGCACTAGTGAAATTATGAACCCTATGCCTTGTTTCCTACCATTACAATACCGTTTACACTTACTTTTATCATTAGTTACCTTGCTGTTTTTATAATTTCAGATTACAAAAACCTTTATCTACTATCCATATTGCACGTATCACCATCTCTTCACAGAACTAGTGCACCTATACAATTTACCATTGTATTGGGTGTGTTGGGGACACAAGAGACTCTTTGTTATTTGGTTGCAGGGTTGTTTGAGAGAGACCATCTTCATCCTACGCCTCCCACGGATTGATAACCCCTAGGTCATCCACTTGAGGAAAATTTGCTACTGTCCTACAAACATGTGCACTTGCAGGCCCAACAATGTCTATAAGAAGAAGGTTGTGTAGTAGACATCAGTGAGTGGCACCAAGATGGTGTCTCGTCGAGCGGCCACGTCGTGTCTTTGACGCCCCATACTTGTCGTGCATGTTGCCTAGTACTCTATATGAGCATGCCTTTTCTCCATCTAACCATTCCTTAAGAAAATCATGTCATTGCGCCACTCGATCCATCTAATGGATTTTCTGATGGCACAGATGACATGTCAACGCCAAATCGCGGGACAATAATGAAAATCTGCCCAGGCCGGCCCTCCGCCTACCCCATACTCATCGAGATCGCCGGCCTCAAGTGCCTCACCAAGCTCAACATGTGCCACTCCTACGTCACATGTATGTTGCACGACACCACTACCTCAATTGACGCTGCAAGCCTACCTAGTGCTTGTTTAGCCACAGTGCATCCAAGATTTCTTGTGGTTAATTTAGTGTTCTCCTGTCTAATCCATGGGCAAATGCTACGATTTTATCTGTGATATCCAGCTCAAATATGTTCTACTAGTATTTTTCTCTAGTTCCTGCTACCATTTATGTTTATTTCAGTAGCATGGCCCTAGGAGAAATCGATTCATGTGTATAAGAAACCTTTAGCAGATTAGCATCTAATCATTAAGCTATACAGGTTACTACAAATAACTCATGTAAAGTGAGTAAACATGGTCATGTCACAATTATCTAACTACTTGATTACTTAAAATAATTAAATCAGTTAAGCAATGCATGCACACTGTATTGATGTTTGTATTAAATATAGACAATAAAATCACACCACCTTGCTTAGCTAGTGTATACATCTAGTCAGCATCAGTTTTGCCCAATTGTGTCCACCGTTGGAGATATGATGATGCAAACGCCGGTGCGGCTTGTGAGGCCGAGGGTCGGCTCGATCCCGACAATGTAAGAAGAACTATTCCTTTTACTGGTTTTGTGGAACATGATAGCATAAAGAGGTGACCGACTTCATCTGAACATTTTTGAGTAAAAGATTGGGATGTCTTTTGAGGGAGAAATGGAAAGCGATCGATTATTTGATGCAAACTTGCAATCCTTTCTAGCAACCAATATTGATTTTTGCTCGTCTAGTGCGGTTGCAGATGCATTTCTTTATCCATGCGACGCGCTATACTGCCGAATTTTTAGCCGAAATTCATGCGACTTGTCAAAAATTTACATGCGACATGTTTTGCAGCTAACTTCCACATTAAATTATGATTAAATTGAATACAACACGATTGAGTAACAACGAACTAAGAGGAATTATGCCCCATGTACTAATTTACGTGGTTGTATGCTTTTAAAGTCAAGTTTAACAAACTAGACTTGTGTTATGTGTCACAACAATTATATTATTGTATTTGTACTTCATAAAATATCTTCAACAGTATAATTTTAATGACATATGTTATTAGTTAAATTAATGGTCAAAGTTAATCATGGAAAAATAGAATGGCATGTGGATGGGGACATCAGGAGTATATAGTTTGCGGGGACTTGTTGCTCTCCCTATGCAACCAATCCGGGTTACTTTCGTTTTTAAGGAATGCATGACATACAAAATTCTAGTATCTAATATATTTAAAAATTCAAATTCAAATTCACAACACATGTCAAGAAAAAATGGCAAATTTGACACTGAATAGTGCTAATGTAAAGTTGGGCTCTAAACTTTTCCGATGTCAACATTGATAGCCAATTAGTCGTATTTTCATTTCTAATTATATTACAAATTCATATTGGCATTTGTTGGCATCATAGGTATATGTGCTAATTTTTTATATGTATTTTTCAACCGTTTAAAAGTATCAATCAAAGCATTATGCAACACAAGTCGTAGTATAGTAGATATTTTCCCCAACAAACTAAGTACCTTCCCCCACCTAGATCCCATGCTCCTCCCTGTCCGCCATGTGTGCGCGCAAGCATACATGAAAATCTCATCTAGTTTTAAGTACAAAAATTAAAATGACTATTGTACATGAATAGTAGGTGGCAACTTACTTTGCATGTGTAAATACACCTAAAATGATTTCATCTAAAAATACAACCTTATTTAGTGGTCTCTACCCATTTTTTCCCATGCTATGTACATATGTTTTGAGGCAACCTCAATGTAGGTTCAGTCCAGCTATGCTTGCCCCTTCTCAAGATCCATACCACACATGTATACAGTGGGTTCAATTGTCTTCTTTAGTCATAAATAATATCATGGCAAACTTGGTAGTCTTTTCGTTACGATCTTGTATGGGTTGGATCTTGCTCTACAAGTAAGAAGATGTCTATAAGACATAGGGCACATACTCACTCGGTTAGAATGAATGATATCGGGGAACTATGGTGAACCCCGGTGATAGTTCAGGTGACTAATCCGATTGAAGTATCTATCTGGAGGAGTTTTGCGACAAAACGTTAGGAGTACTATAGTCTAAGGGGTAAAATGGTAGTAATAATAGATCATGGTATCCCCTTGCATTTGTAGGTTTTCACCAACTTTCCATCTATCTTCATCACAATCTTGATAGGATTGGACATCTTTCTACCGCACAAAGTTTCAAACAGGGAGTCCGGTGAAAAATGAGCCTTGAAAAATGAAACTATGGTAGGATAGTGATAGTGCACCCCTGCGTTTAGCGTTGACATCTTTTCCAAACTAGGCGTCGTCTATATTCTGTATACTTGGCCAATTTATTCTAATTTCCCAGCTAACTTCCACATCAAATTATAATTAAATTGAATACATCGTGATGTAGTAGCAACAAACCAAGGGGAATTACTGTCTTTGTCCTAATTTACATGGTTGTATGCATTTTAAAGTCAAGTTTAACCAACCAGACTTGTGTTATGTGTCACAAAAGTTATATTGTTGTATTTGTACTTGATAAAATATCTTCAATGATATAATTTTAATGATACATATTATTGGTTAAATCACTGGTCAAAGTTAATCACAACAAATGACAATGTCATGTGAATGGGGGCATAGGGAGTATATAGTTTTCGGGGACTTATTGCACTCCCTGTGCAACCAATCCAGGTTAATGTCTTTTTTAAAGTAATGCATAACATACAGAATGATGGTATATAATATAGTAAAATATAAAAAAATCACATAAGACATTAAGAAAAATAAATGGCAAATTTGACACTCAATAGTGGCTAATGCAAAGTTGGGCTCTAAACTTGTCGGTTATCAATATTGATGATAAAAAATTAGTTGTATTTAATTTTCTGATCATGTTAGAAATTCAGACTTGGGATTTATTGGTAATAGATTAATATTGTGTATCTGTACTAATTCTTTCTTATATTTCTTCAAACCATTTAAGAGTATCAACCCAAGAAGGTGAATCACAAGCCCTGGTACACCATATCTTTTCCTCAACAAACCAAGTCTTATAACTACGTACCTTCTCCCACAAACGTCCCACGCTCCTTGCCCCCCAATGCATGTGTGCGAGCATAAATGAATTCCCCATTGAATTTTAAGTAAAAAAATAAAGTGACTCTTCTACATGAATAGTAAGTGACAATAAATACACCTAAATGATTTCATCTACCAAGTACAACCTTATTCACTGGTTTCCAACCGTTTTTTTTCATCTTTGTGTACATATGGCTTGAGGCAACCTCATTGCAGCTTCAGTTTAGCTATGGTTACCTCTTCTCAAAAACCATGCCACACCTATATAGAGTGAGTGCAATTGTTTTTGTTAGTCAGAAGTAATATGATAGCAAACTTGATAGTTTTTCATTGTGATCTTATATGGGTTGGATCTTGCTCTACAAGTAAGAAGATGTCTATAAGACATAGGGCACATACTCACTTGGTTAGAATGAGTGACATTGGGAAAGTATGTTAAACTTTCGAGGTAGTTCAGGTGACTAATCAGATTGAAGTGTCTACCTTGAGGTGGTTTGCCACAAGATGTAAGGAGGATTATGGTTTAAATGATAAATTGGTAGTAATAACAAATCATCGTATCCCCTCGCATTTGTAAGTTTGCACCAACTTCCCATCTAGCTTCACCACAATTTTTGTAGCTTTCAAGGTGTTTCTAGAGCTTAGCAATGTCAGTGCCATCGATGAAAATACCAAGCAACATACAAACTAAAAAAAGTATCACCTTCATGGTAAAACACAACCACGGATTGCGAACATTCATCTTGATAAATTAATACACCAATCGAACTGAAGAAAGCTATTCTACTTTGTCTCTTGACAATACTCTCTCTCTCTCTCTCTCTCTCCACCCCACCCCACCCCAGCGCACTCAAATCCCCATTTGCATGGAGGTAACATCAAGATGGGATGTTATCACGTCTGATCAAGTGCTCAGTTAAACCCAAATCAGATGTAGGTGCACCATTTAATATATAGTCGGTATTATCTTTCACCCCATCGCCACATCCCACTGCTCCTTTGCCTGGAGGCAACATAAAGTACCATGCACAAGAGCTCATTAAACACAAATGGGGGGTTAGCATTGGTCATGTCATTCATGGGGTATTCGTAGAATGAAATGCACTGGAGGTCCTAGAAGTATTCTCGGGGTATTCATACTTTATACTCTCTTCCCATGAACCAAATGGGGCTAAACACATCAGAACAATTATATGTTCATAATGAGTATTAGTTGTAAAAAAATATTATGGTGTTGGCTCACAACAAGAGCTTGCCATCGCGAAGAATAGATAGAGAGATATGTGTTAGTTATGTGGAGATGAAGTTGGGAGGACAACAATGATCTTAGTTGTGTGGTGGAGAAGTAACCTGATACTATGTTTCATGATATGACACATGAGTTGTTGTATACAAACAAGAAACCATAATGTGCTAAAATCCCCTTAATATGATGTTCATCATATTATCGATTCAATATATAGGCCTATCATTTGGTAATTTTACCAATGAAAAAGAGCGGATCGTCCAAAATTACATGAGTATGTTCATTTATACAATTTTCTATAATTGTCTTTCTTGCATCTGAAACAGGTTTTTGGCATTTTTTTTCTATGTTTCCACACTCCTTTCCTTTCCACATGGATTCCTTTCCTATACGTGTAATTTGTTTCTATCTCCGTGTTTCGAAATTGTGTGTTCCAAGTGGAGCCTTAGATATAATATGATTGTCTAATGGTTCTTATCTATTCATGCAGAATTATGGAGATATAATGGTTATGGTATGGTCATGTACAATTATGATGATCAAATGGTCATTGTATGCTTACCTATAGTTGCAAAGATCTAACAACCATGATCACTCACATCTCCTCTATAATGTGTACCTTCTCTCACTTTTCATATGCTCTCTCTCTCTCTCTCTCTCTCTCTCTGTGTGTGTGTGTGTATGTGTGGGGGGGGGAGTATGCATGCGCCACCATTGAACAATAGGTTAATTTTTTAAATGCCTCGCGTACATGATACATGCATGTGTACCTCTTTACATAGTTGCTGGCCCACAAGTTTAGGGGGTAAATCATAGTCCTTTTAATAAGTAAGAGTGTCAAACCCAACGAGGAGCAGAAGGAATTGGTAGGCAGTTTTCAGCAAGGTTTTCACTTCAAGTGTTGTAAGATAGTTTTGATAGATAGTTCGATAGCTAATGAGTAACAAGTAATAAGTAACAAAAGTAGCAAGGTGCAGTAAGTGTCCCAATGCTCAATTGTGCTAAGGACAAGCCGGTGATACTTCTTATAGTGATTAAAACGCTCTTGAGGACACACGAGGATATCGCCAAGTTACTTTCGCCAAGATTCACTGATTTAACGTTCATTGCTTATAAGTGTTATGTGGGTGGACCGGAGCTAAGGTACTATTCTTACTTGAACAAATACATACTTATTATTATACCCTCCATGCAAGCATCCGTAAATACAAGAGAAGTAATTAAGTCTTAAACATGTGGATCCAAAATAACCCCTCACGGAACAATTTCTAAACTAGGGTTTAGCTTTCTACCACTCCTGCAACCCACCATCTACAAACTAATTCCACGATGCCTTCATCACCACAAAGATGGTGAAGTGTCATGTAGTCGACGTTCACATCACACCACTAGAGGAAGAACAACACAACATAATATCAAAACATCAAATGGTGATCAACTTCACATGATTATTAATGAAAAGACTTCTCCCATGTCCTCTAGAACAAATACAACTACTCACAACTCATCATATTGATCATGATCAGTGGGTATAAATATGTGTTTAACAATCTAAACATAACAATCTTTCTCAATTAAACTAACAAGCATCAACTACAAGATGTAATCAACACTACCAGCACCCCTAGGTACCAATCTGAGGTTTGATACAAAGATTGAACACAAGATATGAACTAGGGTTTGAAGATGAGATGGTGTTGGTGAAGATGATGATCCCCACAATGATTGAACCATTGGTGATGATGAAGGCTTCAATTTCCCCCTCCTAGAGGGAAGTTTCCTCGGCAGAATCGCTCCACCAAAGAGCAAAAGTGCTACGCCCAAGTTCTGCCTCGTAGACAGTGGCGGAAAGTCCCCAATTTTTATGTGACATTTTCTAGGATAAATGGGATTCTATGGCAAAAGGACGTTGGGAGATGAGCCACCAGGGGCCCACAAGGGTAGGAGGCGCGGCTAGGGGTAGGTTGTGCCACCTGTCCTTGTGGCTAGCTGGTGGGCCCCCTCCAGCATTTCTTTGCTCCAATATTCTTCATATATTCCAAAATAATGCTCCAAAATCCACATTTCATTTTTAGATCGAGAGAATTGCTATATCTTCGGTTGCTTTTTCAGGTCCAGAATTCCAACTGTCGGCAATCCCCCTCTCTTTATATAACTTGCACTTTATTATAATAGAAAAGGCATTCAAATTGCACCATAACATGAAATATGTCATTGAAATAGGCTATTTTATAATAAAAAATAAAGATGCAAAATGGACATATCAAAGCCCATGTAAACCTCGTCCACTTGTTTACGACCACCTTTTACCCTCGATGTGTACATATGTCTTGAGGCAAACTCATTATCACTTTTAATCCAATTGTGATTGCATCTTCTCAAAAACTTTACACACTTATATAAAGTGTGTGCCATTGACATCTTTGGTCACAAGTAATATCATCATAAATTTTGTCTTTTTTCATTGAGATCATGTATGGCGTCGATCTTGCTCTACAGATAAGAAGACTATTATGGAACATAGGGACATACTCACTTGGTTAGAATGAGTGGGGTTGATAAAGTATGTTGAACTTAGGTGTAGAGTCAAATGACCTAGTACGAGAAATATTGCGAGATGTTAAGAGTATTTTGGTTTAAGGGATGAAATAGTAGCAATAATAGCATATCTTATTCCCTTGCATTTGTCATTTTCTAATAATTTCTTGTCTAGCTTCCTTGCGGTCTTGGAAGCTTTAGCGGTTTCACCAGAACTTGGATACGTAGATACCTCGATAAAACAACAACTGGAGTACAAAAAACTAGATGTATATCCTCTTAATTGTAAACAATCACAGATTGAATAACACTGCAGGAGTCCTTCAGCCATAACCTTTGTGGTTTGGTCTAGGCTAGAATCTCCATTTGAACCTGGTTTAGTTCAGCTGTGTGCGTGATTTTAACCGGGTCTCTGAGGGGTTCTTTTATCTGGTTTGCTTTGCGTGTTGATAGGAACGTGACATGGTATTTTGGTCGGTTACAGATCTGGTTATTGGGATTACATTTTAGTTAACGAGTAGCTAAGCTAGTTGTAGTCAATATGTTTTGAGCAATTTGTGGGTATGTTATAAATGGTGATGATGATAAATTTAAGGCTTGTTTCTCAAAATGTTCACAGATGCCGCCTAAGAGCTTTCGCCCAGCCAGGCTTGAGAGCTAATGCTGATAATTCCTTCCTTGGATGTCTGAGCCTTGTTAATATCCCCATACTTTGTTGTCTTTACTTCCATGTCACGTTGCAAATGATGGTGGATCCACGCGAGCTTTTGCTATAGTGCTTTTGCCTTGTTGTTATGTATGTTTTGTTTTGGCAAATGCCCTATCTAATCCTGAATTAGTATGATAAAGGTTCTGAAGTACTCACTCTGTCCTGAATTAGTTGTCTTAAATTAGTCTAGACATGTTTTAGTGTTAGATACATCTAGATCTAGACAAATCTAAGACAACTAATTTGGGACAGATGTAATACTATCATGTAGGTTGTTGTACCAGTTAAATATGGTGTCGCGTGTTCTTTTCATTTTATTGGAGTCATATCACTGATCTTCCCTTGTTTCCTATCATCTCACGCTCATATGTGGTGCTGCATGTTCTTTTCATTTACTTGAGATGTTTATGTTGAGTCACTGGATGAGGGTGATGACTCCTCTGCTATAATCATGATTGTTTGTTATTCTTCAATTGAACTTTTGATATTTGTTCAACTGATCTGTATTAGCTTGCTTGCTATATCCATATTGTTTTCGCACCATACTAAGGTGTTCCCAACTGCTTCTGACAACCAGATGCAAGTGGTTATCCGTGTGTTGCCAGATGAGTGTGAGATGGACAGCAAGCTCCTTGGCGAGTTTGACATCATCGGCATCCTGCCAGCACCAAAGGCCACACCACAGATCAAGGTGGCCGCCGCTGCCTAAGACCAAGCCCACCCCCACAACCGTGCGCTAGTAGAGGAGGAATGGCCCCTGCTTCCTCCACCGTGTTCGCATTGCCCCCATCCAAGTCGGGCATCTTGAATATTACAGGAGAGCATAGGGAAAGAGAGAAATAACTCTCAAGTCAGGGTTGTTAGGGTCATTACAGGCTGAGGGAACTTCATACGTTCAAGGGCCACTTGCAGCTGGTTGTCAAGCTGAAGAGGCTCAACATCGATACCATCTAGCAGTTTGTACACGTTGTGATTGTCTGGGCTGACTACCTTGGCTACGACTATTAGGTGAGTCCCCGTTCTCTCCTTCCTCCTTTCTCTACTCTGGGACCTAGCCTTGCAGCTATTATGGCCATAGTGCTCTGTTCCAGCCATCAAGTCGATGAGATATAGTGGTTGTGGTCTAGTGGTGGTCAATACCTATGTTGATATGTTCAGTCTTAGTTAATGATCATGGCTTTTGTTTGTGGATGGTTAGTCTCTTATTGACATGTTGGTTATTAACTCTTGTTTATGCCAGAATTTGGAAATTGCTGCTGTTTATTTAGTATGGTAGCTTAGATTATACTTGTAGTTGTAAGCTGTTGTATGAAATGCTAGCCTGCATTTACCTTCTTTGCATATAGGCATGTAAACCACAACCTTACATATCGGATTCTTTTGCTATTTGTGTTCTGCGACAAGTGGGTGTGGTTTGCTGTAGGTATCTTATCTTTATTTCAGGTGGGATGTATAACCTGATGGCTGAAGTTGATGCAAGGAACTAATAGTAGCAGCCCTATTTTTCGCTGGCAGCGAAGTTGTAAATGTGTGCCTTTTCTGTTCCACGCCTGAGTAATGTATTTGTGCTATCTAATCCTGAACTAGTATAACAATGGTTCTGAATAACTATGATGTTGGTTACTCCAGCAATTATATATGTTGTTTTCATTTTGTTGGTGGCACATCATTGATCTTCCTCTGTTTGCTACAGCTGTCTTACTTGAGATGTTTATGTGATGGCTTTGTGTCGAGTCATTGTTAGATGGTGGTGACTCCTCTGTTAATTGAACTTTTGGATTATTTGTTCAACTGATCTAGCTATGTCCATATTATTTTGGCAGCATCTTAAGCTATTTATGTTCTCACCTGCAGGTGTTCCAAACTGCTGCTGACAACCAGATGCAAGTGGGTATCCGTGTGTTGCAAGGTGAACGTGAGATGGCAATGGACAACAAGCTCCTGGGTGAGTTCAACCTCATCAACATACCACCAGCACCAAGGGCCACGCCACAGATCGAATCGGGCAGCTTGGTCAGGGCCGGCCCTGAGGGGGGGCAGGGGGAGCGGCCGCCCCGGGCCCCCCAACATCCAGGGGCCCCCTCCTCAGGTACGTACGTAGTAGGTAGCAGCAGCCAACAAGCTAACTCACGTACGCTTATCTTTTTTTAGGTGAGACTAACGCACGTATCCTGTGCTGCTTTTTCGCTCAAGGCCTGCGCTGCTGCAAAAAAATATATAGTTAATTTGGGCCCAGCCCAAGTAGAAATAGCTAGCTGGAGTCGTACGTATTTGCCAAGTAGTAAAACCTGAATTGCCTAAAAAAATAGCAAAACCTGAAACGTCAAGCATCACACGCACATCTACCCAGCAGGCGCCGCCATTGACCTCGACCTAGATCGCAAAAGGTAAACCAGCGCAGCTTGCTTGAGGAAGAAAAGAAGATACCAAGGGACATGGCTATGCGCCAGAGCAGGCGGCGCACCGGCGCTGCACGTCATCCGTTGGATGTGAGCACTTCGGCCGCTCGATGTCTTCCACAACAGGTATCATTAACCATTATGTTTTGGCTGTTTGATAGGGATGTTCTTATGACGTACCCCGGAGTAGATCTCAAATAGATTTGAAACACAGTGATTTTTTCGATACTAATATGAGTGATTAGTTTTTTGGATTAACTGTGAGTTGACGATATAAACTCTTGATTTACTCATTTAGACAAGTGGTAAAAACAATTTAGGACTATTCTTAGAGTCACCTGCCTTCAAATCTTTGGTATCTCAAACATATAGCGTACTTCTATATAGTTGTAGTAAGACTACTATTGAATATGGCTTTGTATATCTAAGGATATCTTGTGATAGACAAACACACACATTCGTAATTTTCTCCATAGGCATCATATATGCCCCCGGATAATCGCAATATCATAGTGACATAGATTTCTAGTGTTTATCATAACATCTTCATGTGGGTGTATATACGTATATAACAAATATTTGTATTATAATGTTAATATTAAGGGCCCCATATTTTAGTTTCGCCCCGGGCCCCCAAAATCTCAGGACCGGCCCTGAGCTTGGTGTATAGGTGAGAGCATTTCCCCTCTCTGTTGATCCAAACAATGTTCGTTGTAGGATTCATGCATTTGAGAAAATCGTGGAGTCAATCTGATGCATCTAACTGCATCATACCTTTTGCTGCTCCATCTTGTATGTGATTTTATCATGTTTTTTTATTGTGCTTCGATCATGCTCGCATTGTGCTCAGTTGGATTTAATCTTTACTAAACTATGCGCTTTTCTTCTAAGTAGATAGTGATGTAGGGTTTCAATTGGCTAGAGATTAGTTTTGAGAGGTTGTATATATTTGTGATCTTGCAACGATTTATAGGTCTCGAGTTCAGTTGAGAGCAAATTGTCCATGCTTCAACTGAAGCTTGGTCCTTGTTACACTGTTGTAGAAGTTTTTTGGTAATTCCAACCCATGGGTCCTTGTTAGACTGTTGTACAATGTGAAAATCCATGAACCACTTCTTACTTTTTTTGTTATCATCTTTTTCCTGTGTGTTTTGTGCTCATTAGAGAAACACCTGACCCGGTTCTTTGAATGTTACAGGGATGGTTGCTAATGGGGAAAAGAACAACCTGTAAGTCATGGAGGTTGCAGGCCGAGGGAACTCGAAATGCTCAAGAGCCATGTCGACGAATAACCAAGTGGAGGATGTGCTACATGAAGGCCATGCACATGCTTGAGAAACCAGGCAGCACCATGATTGCGGAACTCGTAGAGTTTGGCCGTCGGCAAATATCCGAGTGTATGAGGTGCTGCCAATGAGATGCATCTTGAACAGTGCATGGTGAGTCTTCCTTTCACCTGCCTTTTCTCATTCTATACTCCATCTTTGCTAGATGCATCCGGTATCCAGCGTTTGTATTTCCCTGTGCAATGTTATATAACCTTTTTGCTCAAAAGGTATAAGCATCCCAATTGTTTATAGGCTGCACATCCGTTTTTTTACTAGAAACAAAAACCAATAATGAAAAATTAGGTTTGCTTTCCATAAGTGATATCTGTATAGGATAATCCAATTTTGGGTAGTGCTAATAGACCAGAGTCTGTTTTGTAACGGGAGACTAGCAAGGATGTTGGTCTTTCTCCTCAAAAAGAGGATAAACCTTGGCCTAGTGAGGACACCAATGAGATGCATCTTGAACAGTGCAAGGTGAGTCTTCCTTTCACTCGCCTTTTCTCACTCTACTCCAATGAGATGCATTCAAGATCCAGCTTTTGTATTTTCCTGTGCTGCATTATATAACCTTTTTCTCTCAAAAGGTATAAGAATCCTGATTCCTGATAATCTGCACACATGAGTCTTGTGTACTGGAAACACAAACCAATAGTTAAGAGTTAGGCTTGCTTTCCATGATATGTCATATGTTTATATAGGATGCTTCTGGGGAGTGATAATAGACTCGAGTCTGTTTTGTAACAGGAGACTTATGATGATGCCGATGAGACGGATCTTGAACAGTGCTTGGTGAGTCTTCCTTTCACTTGCCTTTTCTCACTCCATTTGCCCTCATTGTTCGGTGCATCCCAGATCCAACGTTTTTATTTCCAATAGCACTGTTGTATAAACATTTTTACTTCTATTTGCTGCCATCATTGCTCAATGCTAGCTCACTGACATAAGCTGAGCATATCTATTTGTACATGAACTAGCTATTTATTATAAATCTGATCCTGCATAGGAGCAGTTGGTATTGTTTGAGGTCTCTTTTACCTGATTTCCCACCAGCATTGTTAACCATGACATGGTCTGGCAATCGTCAGTGTTTAGTTTTCATAGGCTCCTTATTTATGCTAGGATTTTGACTTGTTAAATTGAACAGAATGCTCACCTATTGGTGTAGTGCTGTTGTGTATTGATAGAACAAGTTCTATTCATCTCTTGGAATCAGTCATATGTATTTTTGTGACGTGCTTTAGTGCAAGGAAAAATTCTTTAGTGTTATCTGTCCAGTGTTTGCTATGAATCATGTGTATGTGCAGAAATAGAACTGATAAGAAAAATACTAGACCATCTCCCCTCATTCTTAATATGTTTAATTCTAGTATATAGATTCTTAATATGATGTCCATGTTCTGTTTATGATCGATGTGTAGATATTCTTTGGCGTAAATCTGCTCAAGTATGTTGCCCCTATTTTAATAGTGTTGATAGTATGATGCCCCTGTTCTGTTAAAGATCAACGCTATGATGCAGATTAACCTTGAGTAATGTTTAATCTGCTCAAGTACTCCCTCTGCATGCTGATGACGGTCACCCTGTATACACTCAGTTTGATGAATTTGATGTTAATCTTGGCCTGCTTGCCTGAAGTGCGATTTATCTTTGAGCGCTATGTTACTGTTTCTTTAGGAAAGTTGCATTTATTTGCAATTTTGCAATGATTTATAGGTCTCGTTTACTTGTTAACAAATTGGCATCATTCCGAATAGAAGCTTGGTCTATCTACATTTTGTGAAGTCTGGTTATTTCCATCCCAAGAGTTAGGCTATTCTACAACCTGAAGAGACTTTTGACTTATTTTCACTTTTTCAGCCAGCACCCTTTTTTTGTCCATTAGAGAGACCTGATTCGGTTCTTTGAATATATCAGGAGAGCATCTAAAAGAAGAAGGAAAACCCAGGAGTAATCATTCGGAGCAGATCTGTGTACCCTTGGGATGACGAGGCATTGCCATCCTTATGTGGGTAGCGCCCACGTGATGAGGCGAGTTCACCGTGTCACGGCGATGATGTTCGGCACCGGCTACAAACTCTGACGGGTAAGTCCTTCATATTGCCCCTCTACCGTGCTCTGCCTTCAAGCTATGGTGGTTACTCTGTTATAGTCATGATGATCATTTGTTAGTCTGCAATTGAACTTTTGGATTATTTGTTCAACTGATCTGTATTAGCTTCCTTGCTATGTCCATATTATTTTGGCAGCATCTTAAGCTATGTATGTTCTCACCTGCAGGTGTTCCAAACTACTGCTGACAACCAGATGCAAGTGGGTATGCGTGTGTTGCAAGGTGAATGTGAGATGGCAATGAACAACAAGCTCCTATGTGAGTTCGACCTCATGTCCTCATCGGCATCCCTCCAGCACCAAGGGCCACGCCACAGATCGAGGGGGCCGCCTCCGCCTAAGACAAAGCCCACCTCCACAACCGTGCGCCAGTACGCGAGGAATGGCCACTGCTTCCTCCACCGTGTTCGCATCGCCCCCACCTTAGTCGGGCAACTTGGTGTATAGGTGAGAGCATTTCCCCTCTCTGTTAACAGGCAATGCTTGAGAAAATCATGGTGTCAAACTGATGCATCTAACTGCATCATACCTTTTTTTGCTCCATCTTGTATGTGATTTTATGATGTTTTTTTAATGTGCTTCAATAATGTTCGCATTGTGCTTAACTGGATTTAATCTTTACTAAACTATGCGATTTTATTCTAAGTAGCTAGTGATGTAGTGTTTCAATTGGCTAGAGATTGTTGCTTTGAGAGGTTGTATATATCTGTGATCTGGCAATGTTTTATAGGTCTCGAGTTTAGTTGAGAGCAAATTGTCGATGCCTCACCTTGATGCTTGGTCCTTGTTAGACTATTGTAGAAGATTTTTGGTCAATTCGAACCCATGGGTCCTTGTTAGACTGTTGCACAATGTGAAGATCCATGAACCTCTTCTTACTTATTTTGTTATCATCTTTTCCCTGTCGTGTTTTGTGCTCATTAGAGAAACAACTGACCTGGTTCTTTGAATGTTACAGGGATCGTTGCTAATGGGGAAAAGAGCGATGTCAGTGAATGGCCAAGTAGAAGAAGGGCTACATGAAGGCCCATGGAGATGACTGAGAAACCAGGCAGTACCGCGATTGCTGAACTCGTAGAGCTTGGCCG
>NC_057804.1:45557331-45564992 GCF_018294505.1 Triticum aestivum
GTGAGTCGTCCTTTCACTTGCCTTTTCTCACTCTCTACTCCATCTTTGCTCGATGGATCCCAGATCCGACGTTTGTATTTCCATCTTTGCTGCCATCATGCTCAATGCTAGCTCACTGATATAAGCTGGGCCTTATCTATTTGTACTTGAACTAGCTAACTGTTATAAATCTGCTCCTGCATAGGAGCAGTTGGTATTGTTTGGGGTCTCTTGTTCCTGATTTCCCACCAGCAGTGATACCCATGACATGGTCTGGCAATGGTGCATGTCTAGTTTTCATAGGCTAGATACTTATGCTTGGATTTTGACTTGTTAAATTGAACAAAATGTTCACCTATTGGTGTGGTGTTGTTGTGTATTGGTAGAACAAGTTATATCCATCTCTTGGAATCAGTCATATGAATCATGCGTATGTGTCGGGCAGAAATAAAATTGATACAAAGAAAAATACTAGACCATGTCCCTCATTCTTAATATGTTCAATTCTGGTATGTAGATTCGTAATATGATGCCCCTGTTCTGTTTATGATCGATGTGTTGATATTCTTAGGCGTAAGTCTGCTCAAGTATGATGTCCCTGTTTTGATATTGTTGATAGTATGATGCCCTTGTTCTGTTTAAGATCAACGCTATGGTGCAGATTAACCTTGGGTATGTTTAGTCTGCTCAAGTACTCTCTCTGCATGTTGATGATGGTCACCCTGTATACACTCAATTTGATGAATTTGATGTTAATCTTGGCCTGCTTGTATGAAGTGCGATTTATCTTTGAGCGATATGTTACTGTTTTTTGGCGGGAAAGTTGCATTTATTTGCAATCTAGCAATGGTTTATAGGTCTTGTTTACTTGTTAACTAATTGGCATCGCTTAAATAGAAGCTTGGTCTATCTACATTTTGTGAAGTCTGGTTATTTCCAACTCACAGGTTCTTGTTAGGCTAATCTACAACCTGAAGAGACTTTTGACTTATTTGCACTTTAGCCAGCAACCTTTTTTCGTCCATTAGGGAGACCTGATTCGGTTCTGTGAATATATCAGGAGAGCATCTATAAAGAAGAACAAAAACCTAGGAGCAATCATGCTCTAGCAGATCTGTGTACCCTTCAGATGACTAGGCATTGCCATCCTTATGTTGGTTGCACCCACGTGACGGAGCGAATTCACCATGCCGCGGTGGTGATGTTCAGCATCGGCTACAAACTCTGACGGGTAAGTCCTCCGTATTTCCCCTCTGTTGTGCTCTGCCTTCGAGCTATGGTCACTTTGCGTGCTGGCCATGGAGCCAAAGGCCCAAAGCTGGTGTTTGTGGTAGTTTGGTTTGGTTGTGATGCCCTATTTTCATGCCATGTGCTCCCAAGGCACTATATTGATTCCTTAACTTGCCATGTTTGATGTACTATAGATTATAACTGAAAATATTGCACACACAATTCTGTTGGCCATTATTTATCATAGTCCTCTCATTTGCTGGTGTTCATCCACTTAGGGTTTTAATTTGGTTGAGTCGTAACGCGTTTAGTTGATGCATACATGCTGTCTAGAACAAGTTTTTTGTCCTTTCCCTCTGTAGCGAGTTATTGCAACCTCCAATTCCAAGCCCTGATCAAATATGTTGATCTTTGCCCTGGCTAGTTATTTCTTTCTTTTGACTGCAATGGCCACTTTCTTTGAACTAAATCACATAACAAGACTGGTAAAGTAAACTAGGAGTTGGTTGGTTCTCATCTAAGACTAGAGTGGAAAAATTAGAGGGAGTCAGTATTTCATAAGCAGCTAAGACTAGAAGTAGTGCTATGTATAGGGTTGCTCTGTTGGCTTTTGACGATTCATTGGCCCTGGTTGACGTGATGTTGATTATCTTGCTGTTAAATAATGGATTGACTGGCTTAATCAGGACCTTTGATCCTTACTTGCTGGCATTGCTCCTGTATGATCTGGTTGTTGCTCTGATCAACTATTGCTGTCAGCTTGACCGTATATTAGTGTTGCCTTGATTCTATACTGATGTTGATACTTCAGAGTAACACATCTTTTGGAAATCTGGACGAGCTCATCGGCCACTAATTAATTACTTGCTCTCTGTCCAGGGCGGGGCCTGACTTGATGATGAGGACATTGAAATTTGATCTTGTTGAGGGCGACAAGGCGGATGGATGGAGCTTGTAGCGCTGCTGGATGTTTTGTATGCGGCACAAGTATGTGTTGTCTATTCCTCTCCTCTGTAGGACTCAAGAAGATGTTTGCCGTTGAAGAGAAGGGATTGAGATGGGTAAGAAGAAGAGAAGAGAATAGAAGAGAAGAGACACAACGTAGCTGTTAGGTGGTTCATCACCTTGGTTAGATAGATTCTTGATTTCAGAATTGTGTTGCAAGTGTTTGTTTCCTGACTTGGTAACTATCCCTCCCTGATTTGGTTTCTTTATGCAGTGAATTTTTAAATTCCCAACATTGATCTGGAGTGAGTCCAAAATAAATAAATGCCTTTGTGCTTTTTTTTGGATTGGTTGAATGAATGTGTGCTTTTTTTGGCTGGCTGGCTCAATTAGTTAATTCTCCATGAAAAAAATAGTGAATGAACATCGGCTCATCCAATGTTTATATAATAACTGGCGCATGAAAAAAATTATATATGTGTGATGATTTATGTAAAGCAAGTGCGTTGCTTGCTTTCAAATTTATTTGGCACTTAGAAAGAGAGAGAAAAAGAAAGTGGAGTAGTGGTGTTTGTTTGCATGGGATGTGAGCAAACAGAACAGAGGATTGATTATCTGGCTGGTCTTGTTGTTGCTTGTCCTCCCTTTTGACAAGTATTAAACATGGATGGATGCATGAAAATGAATGATATGTGTGATGGATTTTGAAAAGCATTCAAATTTACCACTAGAAACTGACTGGCCTTTCTTTACGTGTTTGTTTGTATCTATGTAAGGATGGATTATTTGGTTGGCAACAATCAACCATTTGGCCTCCTTGACAATTAATTGAACAAGGATGGAGCTGCTGGATTCCTGAAGCCTCAAAGTAAGTATGTATGTTTACCTCAATCAAGACTAATTTGCTACCGACCTAGTATGATAGTGCTATCATCTCTAGCCATCCATACGATATAATTAAGCGGCATCTCCTTTTCAATGCCATGTTGCCTCGCCAACACAAGTTAACTCCGCTCTTGGCATAGCGCAAGAGTAGGAAATAGGGTGGCGAGAAAGAGAAGTGGTACCGAGATACTGTCAATCGACACCATTTCTCAAGCCACTCAGCTACACGGTGAAAATGATTTATCTTTATAGCATCAATCACTGGGAGATCTTTATACATCACAAACGATGAATAAGTCGCGTCTTATATTTGGTATATATTAATCAGTTGATTAATCCAGCAAATGCAGTAACAAATCAGTGACTTTAGTTTGTGCTAAATCGGGTTGATATGGGGGGTGGGAGCGTCTGCGTCGGTACTTTGTTAAAAAGAAGGAAGGTTTATTAAGAGAGACAAGGGAGGTAATTAGGGATTGATTACCAGACGTGATTCAGAGTAGTACCTATACCTACTACCAGGCGTTATTTGAGGGAGGGACTAGTTACTACTTGCCTATTAGTTGGGAAACGTAACAACTCCCGGCTAATTACTCGTGCATGCATTCCTCCTAGTAACTACTACCTCCGTCCGGGATTACTAGTCCGGCCGACCGAATCCGCAGGACCAAGGCAAAACAAACACGCATGCAAACTCCTCGATTCACGTTGTTATTAATTACTGCATGCATCTGCTGGCTTCTACGCATATCCCTTGCATTGGCTAGCTTCACGCATGCAGCGGGCAGAGTACTAGGCCCGAGACAAATGCGTGCATGCAGCCAGCCTCCTTCGCATGCAGCGGCTAGGAATTAATTTCCTTTAATCAGTTGAACAGCAACCGAGAGAAGCGGCCTAGTAAAAATAGGACGCGGCTGTGCTGCTGAACGGCCTTGTAAACCCGTACGGAGGTAGTAGGCACTCAACAAAAACCAAAGCATCTTCCTTCAATGCTGCCAACAATCCGCCTCCTCCTCCCTCCCTCCCGCTCCTTCCACATTGGTTGCCGCGCACCTCATGCGGATCACCATCCCATCCATCCATCTTGGCCAACCCTCTCTATAAAGGTACGATCCTTTGATACGTACTACCTCTTTGATCTGTCGCTCGCGCCCCACAAGTTTCTACTCCTCTTTCTGTCGACTAAGCGCCACCACCTCCCCTCCTCCTTTCTCCTCACACGGTGTCTGGGAATGCTTTACCAGCGAGCGACACCAAGATCGTGTCTCGTCGAGCGGCCACGCCGTGTCTTCGACGCCCTGACCATACTTGTCATGCCTGCTGCCTAGCATTCTGTACGAGCACACCTTTTCTCCATCTAACCCTTCCTTGAGAAGATCATGCCGTGGCGCCACTCGATCCATCTAATGGGTTTTCTGATGGCAGAGATGAGATGCTGACGCCAAGTCGCGGGACAACAGCGAGAATCCGCCCAGGCCCTCCGCCTGCTCCATAGTCGACAAGATCACCGGCCTCAAGTGCCTCACAAGCTCACCATTTGCCACTTCTCCATCACAGGTATGCTGCACGACGCCACTACCTCAGTTGACGTTGCCTGTCTACCTAGTGCTTGTTTAGATATAGTACGTCCAAGAGTGCTTGTGGTTAATTTAGTGTTCTCCTGTCGTTAGGATTTCATCTGTAATTTTCAGCTCAAATATGTCTACTAGTATTTTTCTCTAGTTCCTGCTACCATTGTATGTTTATTTCAGTAGCACGTCCCTAGGAGAAATGGATGCATGTGTATAAGAAACCTTTAGCACACTAGCATCTAATCATTAATCTATGTTGGTTACTAAAAATAATTCATGTATAGTGAGCAAACGTGGTCACATTGCAACTATCTAACTGCTAGATTACTTGAAATGAAATAATTAAATCCAGTTAAGAAATGTATGTACACCGTAATGCTGTTTGTATTAAATTCAGACAATAAAATCACACCACACCCTGCTTAGCTAGTGTAAACATCCAGTCAACATCAGTTTTGCCCAGTTGTGTCCACCGTTGGAGATATGATGATGATAACATTTAGTCAGCACCAGTTTTGCCCAATTGTGTCCGATCCACCGTTGGAGATATGATGAGTATAATGCCGGTGCGGCTTGTGAGGCCGAGGGTCGGCTTGATTCCGTCAACGTAAGAAGAACTGTTCTCTCTGCTAGTTTTGTTGAACCTGATAGCATAAAGATGTGATGGACTTAATCTAGAGCTCTGCTAGTTTTGAGGGCAAAATGGAAAGTCATCGATTATTTGTTGCACACTTGCCATCCTTTCTAGTAGCCAAGATTGATTTTCGCTCGTCTAGTGCGATTGCTGATGCATTTCTTAATCCATGCGATGTGTTATGCTACTGAAATTTCTAGCCGAAATTATGCTTAATCCATGCAAGTGCTATGATTTTATCTGTAATTTCCAGCTCAAATATGTTCTACTAGTATTTTTCTCTAGTTCCTGCTACCATTTATGTTTATTTCACTAGCACGGCCCTCGGAGAAATGGATGCATGTGTAAGAAACCTTTAGCAGACTAGCATCTAATCATTAATCTATGTTGGTTACTAGAAATAATTCATGTAAAGTGTGCAAACATGGTCACGTTGCAACTATCTAACTGCTAGATTACTTGAAATAAATAAATCCAGTTAAGCAATATATGCACACGGTAAGCAATGTGCATGCTGTAATCTAGTTAAGCAATGTATGCACACTATAAAATCACACCACCCTCCTTAGCTAGTCTAAATATTTAGTCAGCATCAGTTTTGCCGAATTGTGTCCACACCGTTGGAGATATGATGATGATGACGCCGGTGCGGCTTGTGAGGCCGAGGGTCAGCTTGATTCCGACAACGAAAGAGGATTTTTTTTTCTAGTGGAACATGATAGCATAAAGAGCTGATCAGCTTCATCTGAACCTTTTTGAGTTAAATATTGGGATGCCTTTGAGGGCAAAATGAAAAGCCGCCGATTATTTGCTGCACAAATTGTAGCTGGCTAGCTAGAAATTAATTTTCACTCATGTGTTAATCCATCCTTTCTAGCAGCCAGGATTATTTTTCACTCATGTAGTGCGCTTGCGGATGCATTTCTTAATCCATGTGACGCGTTATGCTACCGAAATTTCTGGCCGAAATTCGCACGACTTGTCAAAATTTGTTTGTAAGAAAACAAAAACTTTAGGGTGTTGGATGCAAGATGTTAGGGGCTTGGCTGCAAGATTATGTTATTTGTGGGAATGGAAAAAGAAGAAGAAAACGACATGATTAAGGCCAATAAATCTGCTTCAAATTACTTCTCTGAACTCTTCTCGTCATCTACATCCATATCACAGCGAGGCTCCTGAAGCTCAGAAACAAAACTACAATGGAGGCGAGGCAATATATGTTTCCTGCCAAAGCAACCATCTAACACGTACCATGAGTCCTGGTGGTGCTTCAAGGGAAATTCATATGATGTTTCTACCAAAGGGAGTGTAGCGACGAAGTGTTAGGATTACCTCGGTTTAAGGGATAAAACTGTAGTAAGAACACATCATGTTATTTCACTTGCATTTGTAGGTTTGTAAAAATTTCTCGTCTAGCTTCCTCCTAGTCGTGGCAAGTTTAGTGGTGTTGCTAGAGCTTGGAGATATTGATGTGTCCGATCTAAACAACAAGCAACATACATTAAAATACATATATGTCATCTTCTTCATTGTACAACCATGTTGATCAATTTATACATTGATGATCAGTTGCATCGGACTTTGAAGAAGCTCTTCCACTTGGCCTCCCAAAATTGTACACATCTCTCTCTCCCTCCCTCTCTCTCTCTCTCTCTCTCTCTGAGGATATGCACGCGCGACAATTGAAACATAGGTTAAATTTATTTAAAATGCCTCCCGTACACGATGATGCATGTGTACTTCTCTATATAGCACATGCAAATTGACATAAATAATTTAATCTATCAAGTACAACCCCGTCCACTTGTTTCCAGCTACCTTTTACCCTTGATGGGTGCATATTTCTTGAGGCAACCTCATTGTCACTAATCCAATTGTGCTTGCCTCTTCTCAAAAACTTTCCACCCCTATATAAAGTGTGTGCCATTGACATCTTTCACTGGTGGAAAAAGGGCCTTTGGTCGCGGTTCGCAACTGCCATTAGTCGCGGTTGCGCAACCGCGACCGAGCGGGCGCGACTAAAGGCCCCCCCCTTTAGTCGCGGTTGCTTAAGAACCGCGACTAAAGGCCCGTCCACGTGGGCGCCAGGTGGCCATCGGGGCGGAGGACCTTTAGTCGCGGTTCTTGTGGCTAACCGCGACTAAAGGCCGCCACAGGTTTTTGAAAAAAAAATTGAAATTTTTTTTTCAAATTTCTGAATTATTTTAACCTCTAGTCTCTAATCACCACCCCTCATCACTTCTCAATTTATTCTTTTATCACCCCTCATCATTCCAAATCATCTAAGTTATGCCCATTTTTACAAATTTCAGAGAGATTTTGCAAATAAAGTCAAAATTCACATTTGCAAATTTTCCCAACAACTAGACCACATATCACATGAGAAACTTATTTTCTTTTATTTTTTTGACATTTCCATT
>NC_057804.1:45565309-45595693 GCF_018294505.1 Triticum aestivum
GAGCTTTAGTCGCGGTTGGCCTGGCCAACCGCGACTAAAGGCCTTTGGGCACCTTTAGTCGCAGTTGGCCTGGCCAACCGCAACTAAAGCCCGCGAGCGCCCTGGGCCCAGGCATTTGGTCGCGGTTCATCTGCCGAACCGCGACTAAAGACTTCATTAGTCGCGGTTCCTACAGTTTCGCGACTAATGGGGCTGGACGGAAGCCTCTTTTTCTATCAGTGTTTGGTCACAAGTAATATCATCATAAATTTGATCTTTTTCCGATGAGATCATATATGGGGTCGATCTTGCTCTCTAGGTAAGAAGACTATTATGAAACTTAGGCACATACTCGGTTAGAACGCGAGGGGTTGAGAAAGTATGTGGAACTTGGGTGTCGAGCCAAATGACCTACTATGAGAAGTATAGCAAGAATATGTTAAGAGTATCTTTGTTTAAGGGGTGAAATAGTAGCAATAGTAGCATATCTTATTCCCTTGCATTTGTCCTTTTCTAATAATTTCTTGTCTAGCTTCCTTGCGGTCTTGGAAGCTTTAGCGGTTTCACCAGAACTTGGATATGTAGATACCTCGATAAAACAACAACTAGAGTACAAAAAACTAGATGTCAACATCGTCCGTCGCTCCTGCAGCCGCCGACCCGCCGTCCACTGGGATGGTGACCCGGTCCCGTGCTGGTATCCACCGGCCCAGCTTGCGATATGCTGCTGATGAGTATGTGTGCTCGATGTCGACATCGTCCTCTCCACCATCGCCCATACCCTTGTCCGCACGCGCCGCCCTCGGTGACCCACATTGACTCGCTGCGATGCGCGAGGAGTTCGATGCATTGCAGCGCAACCGCATGTGGCACATACTCACTTGGTTAGAATGAGTGACATTGGTAAAGTATGTTAAACTTTTGTGGTAGTTTAGGTGACTAATCCGATTGAAGTGTCTACCTTGAGGTGGTTTGCCACAAGATGTAAGGAGTATTATGGTTTAAAGGATAAATTGGTAGTAATAACAAATCAATGTATCCCCTCGCATTTGTAAGTTTGCACCAACTTTCCATCTAGCTTCACCACAAATTTTTGTAGCTTTCAAGGTGTTGCTAGAGCTTAGCAATGTCAGTGCCATCGATGAAAATACCGAGCAACACAAACTAAAAAAAGTATCACCTTCATAGTAAAACACAATCACGAATTGCGAACATTCGTCTTGATAAATTAAGACACCGGTCGAACTGAAGAAAGCTATTCTACTTTGTCTCTTGACAATACTCTCTCTCTCTCTCTCTCTCTCTCCACCCCACCACACCACACTCAAATCCCCCTTTGCGTGGAGGTAATATCAAGATGGTATGTTATCGCGTCTGATCAAGTGCTCAGTTAAACCCAAATTGGATGTAGGTGCCTTTGGCAAAAAGAATAAGAGGCATACAACAAACAACAAATCCACCCATTCATCCTACAAACAATCATGCACTGAAAAACACATTGCAAAAATTTGTGTTGACCATTGATCGCTTCATCTGACTAGAGGAAGCTCTTCCATTTGGTCTCTCTCTCTCTCTCATAAGTATAACACATTTAAAGTCTCTCATACATGAATACTAAGTGACAATCTACCTGCTTGTGTTCCTCTCTAACTAGCCAATGTACATCTTCATTCACTGGTTTCTAACCGCCTTTCCCCCTCGATATACACCCATGCCTTGAGGCACCCTCTTATTTCTAAACGTTTTTCTATTGTAGTTTTGATCCAAGTGTACTCGCTTTTTTTGAAACTCTGATTGTACCTGTATAGTGAGTATATATTGGCATCTTTATCTACAATACCCTGTTCAAGAATTCATCCGATTAACAAGTTAACGTGCCGATTAATCCCTACTCGTAGGGTCACCAAGTAGCCTATAAACCGATAAATCGTCCGATTAATTGATTAAATGGCCTATTAACTTGCCGATTAGCCGATTAATCCCCTACTCACCAGCCAACCGAGCAGTTACCAGTTAACGATTTCCTCAACAATGCTACAATTAATATCATCATAAACTTGATCTCTTTTACGTTGAGATCTTATATGGGTTGGTTCTTTCTGCACGTACAAGAAACCGATTGTGAAGCATAGACACATCACAATTGGTAAGTATGAGGGGCATTGAGAAAGTATGATGGGCTAGGTAGTGCTCCAAGGGACCAATCCATATGATGTTTCTATTAGAGGGAGTGTACCGACGAAGTGTTAGGAGTACCTTCCTTCAAAGGATAAAATGGTAGTAAAAACAAACCATGGTATTTCACTTACATTTGTAAGTTTGTACCTAGTCTTGGAAAGTGTAGTGGTGTCATGCTGCAGCTTGGAGATGTTGACGTGTCCAATGTAAACAACAAGCAACTTACATCAAAATACAAATATATTCGTTGTACAACTGTGCTGGACAATTGATACATTGATTGGTCGCATCCAAGTAGAAGAAAGTTCTTCAACTTGAACTCCCAACCCCCCCCCCCTCTCTCCCTCCCTTCCCTCCCTCCCTCCCTCCTTTCATCACTCCCTCTTTCCATTGAAAATTTAAAATTCATGAATGACCTAAATAATTTCATGTATCAAGTACAACCTTATACGCTTGTTTCCAACCACTTTTTGCCCGCGTGCACTAATCCATGCGAATGCCAATGGTATCCCATTTTTGAAAGAAAAAGATACATGTCATGTGAATATTGTAAAGAATTCCAACTCTTTTTCACGGTGTTTCCAATGATAAACCAGAGACCTCATGTTTGTAGACCTAAAACATATAATGCATCTGACCCGCTGGCTAACAAATTTCTTTTTGCAGCAGCCCAAGCGCGAAGAGAAAATTTAATTATTTTTTTTGAGGGAAAAGGCCTTTTATTACTCAAAGCCCACAGAATGTGGGATACAAATTGGGTCAGGTAGCTGGCCTAGCCACACATGACCCCCAGGAAGTAAAGCTAGTGCATGTTTGGCTAACTTGTGAGCTTCTACATTAGCCTCACGCCTTTCAAAAGTAAATCTACTAGTAGAAGGTGGTGACCTTGATCTGATCTCTTTGATAATAACTCCATAATCTCCCTGACTACCTTTAGAAATGTCATCGATCACCTGCTTGCAATCGGATGCAACAATATAGTGATGTTGATTAAGATCCTCCGCCAATGCAATAGCTTCACGGCATGCGATGGCTTCCAGAATGGCTGCATCGCCAACTCCGACCATCACTAAAGCAGAACTGCCCATGAAAACTCCTTGGCTATCTCTACAGATAGCTACTGCTGAACCACCTCTTTGTGGACGAACCCCTGCGTCTACATGAATCTTCGCATAACCTGCTGGGGGCGCCACTCGATCCATCTAATGGGTTTTCTGATGGTAGAGATGAGATGCCGACACCAAGTCGCGGGACAACAGTGAATCCGCCCAGGCCCGCCGCCTGCTCCATATGCGCCAAGATCACCAGCCTCAAGTGCCTCACAAGCTCACCAATTGCCACTTCTCCATCACAGGTATGCTGCACGACACCACTACCTCAGTTGACGTTGCCTGACTACCTAGTGCCTGTTTAGCTACAGTGCGTCCAAGAGTGCTTGTGGTTAATCCTGTCGCTAGGATTTCATCTGTGATTTTCAGCTCAAATATGTTCTACTAGTATTTTTCTCTAGTTCCTGCTACCATTGTATGTTTATTTCAGTAGCACGACCCTAGAAGAAATGGATGCATGTGTATAAGAAACCTTTAGCAGACTAGCATCTAATCATTAATCTATGTTGGTTACTAGAAATAATTCATGTAAAAGTGAGCAAACATGGTCACGTTGCAACTATCTAACTGCTAGATTAGTTGAAATAAATAAATCCAGTTAAGCAATGTATGCACATTGTAATGTATGCACGCTGTAATTCAGTTACGCAATGTATGCACACTATAAAATCATACCACCCTGTGCTTAGCCAGCGTAAACATTTAGTCAGCATCAATTTTGCCAAATTGTGTCCACACCGTTGGAGATATGATGATGATGACGCCGGTGTGGCTTGTGTCAGCTTGATTCAAACAACGTAAGAGGAAGTGTTTCCTAGTGGAACGTGATAGCATAAAGAGCTGATCAGCTTCATCTGAACGTTTTTGAGTTAAATATTGGGATGCCTTTTGTGGGCAAAATGAAAAGTCGTTGATTATTTGCTGCACACTTGTAGTGGGCTAGCTAGAAATTAATTTTCACTCATGTGTTAATCCATCCTTTGTACCAGCTAGGACTGATTTTCACTCATGTAGTGCGGTTGCGGATGCATTTCTTAATCCATGCGACGCGTTATGCTGCCGAAATTCGCACGACTTGTCAAAATTTTGTCTTTGTTTGTAAGAAAACAAAAGCTTTAGGGTGTTGGATGCAAGATGTTAGGGGTTTGGCTGTAAGTTTATGTTATTTGTGAGGATAAAAAAACCGACGTGATAGTTCTCTCTCTCTCTCTCTCTTTTCTGTTGCTGAAACCAACGTGATAGTTTTCTTTCTCTCTCTCTCTCTCTCTCTCTCTCTCTCTCTCTCTCTCTTTCTGCTGCTTAAACCGACGTGATTGCTCTCTCTCTCTTTCTGTTGCTTAAACCGACGTGATAGTTCTCTCTCTCTCTCACTCTTGACTAGGCACTACCATGTTGAATAACGCATAGCAAACCACCATGTTGATCAGTTAATGCATCGATCAGTTAATGTTATTGGGAGAAGTCCTGTGACAAGATGTCAAGTAGTATCTTGGTTTAAGCGATGAAATCATAGTATTCCCTCACAATTCGTTAGTATGGGGGGCAGTGAGAAAGTATGATGGGCTGGTTGGTGCTTCAAGGGACCAATCCATGTGATGTTTCTACTAGAGGGAGTGTACCGACGAAGTGTTAGGAGTACCTTCCTTTAAAGGATAAATGGTAGTAAAAACAAACCATGGTATTTCACTTGCATATGTAAGTTTGTACCTAGTCTTGGCAAGTGTAGTGGTGTCGCGCTGCAGCTTGGAGATGTTGACTTGTCCAATGTAAATAACAAGCAACTTACATCAAAATACAAATATAGCGTCTTCGTTGTACCCTCCCTTCCCTCCCTCCCTCCCTTCCATCACTCCCTCTTTCCATTGAAAATTTAAAATTCTTCTCACTTATTATTCATGAATGACCTAAATAATTTCATGTATTAAGTGCAACTTTATACGCTTGTTTCCAACCACTTTTTGCCAGTGTGCACTAATCCATGCAAATGCCAATGGTATCCCATTTTTGAAAGAAAAAGATACATGTCATGTGAATATTGTAAAGAATTCCAACTCTTTTTCACGGTTTTCGAATGATAAACCAGGGACCTCAGGGGCCGCCTAGGAGGGGGGCCCTTCTCTGACTGGACTGTGCGCCAAGCACGACCGGGATGTCGACGACAGCGGCAAGGTGCTGCCAACGGTGTCAGCTGGCCAGGAGGGTCAGCTGGCTCTGCTGGAAGCCGATGATGGAATGCAGTCGGCCGTGGATGCTGCTGCTATTGCTCTGAAGGGACTGATCAGAGCTGAAGATGGGCAAGATCAAGGCCCGGTTGATGGTATTGGACACATGAAAGGTCCGGCGACTGAAGGTGGTATTGGACATATGTCATTGAAATAGGCTAATTTATAATAAAAAATAAAAAAATAAAGATGCAAAATGGACACATCAAAGCCCATGTAAATTGACATAAATGATTTAATCTATCAAGTACATCCTCGTCCACTTGTTTCCAACCACCTTTTACCCTCGATGTGTACATATGTCTTGAGGCAAACTCATTATCACTTTTAGTCCAATTGTGATTGCATCTTCTCAAAAACTTTCCACACTTATAGAAAGTGTGTGCCATTGACATCTTTGGTCACAAGTAATATCATCATAAATTTTTATCTTTTTTCATTGAGATCATGTATGGGGTCGATCTTGCTCTAAAGATAAGAAGACTGTTATGGAACATAGGGACATACTCACTTGGTTAGAATGAGTGGGGTTGATAAAGTATGTTGAATTTAGGTGTAGAGCCAAATGACCTACTAGGAGAAATATTGCGAGACGTTAAAAGTAATTTGGTTTAAGGGATGAAATAGTTGTTGGAAATATGCCCTAGAGGCAATAATAAAATGGTTATTATTGTATTTCCTTGTTCATGATAATTGTCTATTATTCATGCTATAATTGTATTGACCGGAAACCGCAATACATGTGTGAATACATAGACCACAACATGTCCCTAGTGAGCCTCTAGTTGACTAGCTCGTTGATCAACAGATGGGCATGGTTTCCTGACCATGGACATCGGATGCCATTGATAACGGGATCACATCATTAGGAGAACGATGTGATGGACAAGACCCAATCCTAAGCATAGCACAAGATCGTGTAGTTCGTTTGCTGAAAGCTTTTCTAATGTCAAGTATCATTTCCTTAGACCATGAGATTGTGCAACTCCCGGATACCGTACGAATGCTTTGGGTGTGCCAAACGTCACAACTTAACTGGGTGGCTATAAAGGTGCACTACGGGTATCTCCGAAAGTGTATATTGGGTTGGCACGAATCGAGATTGGGATTTGTTACTCCGTGAGACGGAGAGGTATCTCTGGGCCCACTCGGTAATGCATCATCGTAATGAGCTCAATATGACTAAGTAGTTATTCACGGGATCATGCATTGAGGAACGAGTAAAGTGACTTGCCGGTAATGAGATTGAACGAGGTATTGGGATACCGACGATCGAATCTCAGGCAAGTAACATACCGATTGACAAAGGGAATTGCATACGGGATTGCTTGAATCCTTGACATCGTGGTTCATCCGATGAGATCATCGTGGAACATGTGGGAGCCAACATGGGTATCCAGATCTGGCTGTTGGTTATTGACCGGAGAACATCTCGGTCATGTCTGCATGGTTCCCGAACCCGTAGGGTCTACACACTTAAGGTTCGGTGACGCTAGAGTTGTTATGGGAATTAGTGTGCAGTTACCGGATGTTGTTCGGAGTCCCGTATGAGATCCCGGACATCACGAGGAGTTCCGGAATGGTCCGGAGGTAAAGATTTATATATGGGAAGTCCTATTTTGGCCACCGGAAAATGTTCGAGATTTTTCGGTATTGTACCAGGAAGGTTCTAGAAGATTCCGGAGTGGGGCCCACCTGCATGGGGGGACCCACATGAACGTTGGTAGTGGGGGAAAGGCCCCACACCCCTGGTCAAGGCGCACCAAGATCCCCCCTTAGAAGGAATAAGATCATATCCTGAAAGGATAAGATCAAGATCCCTAAAAGGGGGGGATAACAATCGGTGGGGAAGGAAATGATGGGATCTCTTTCCTCCCACCTTTGCCAACGCCCCAATGGACTTGGAGGGCAAGAAACCAGCCCCCTCCACCCCTATATATAGTGGAGAGGTGCATTGGAGCTTCAACCTTGCCCCTGGCGCAGCCCTCCCCCTCTCCAACTCCACCTCCTCCTCAGTAGTGCTTGGCGAAGCCCTGCCGGAGAACTGCAAGCTCCACCACCACGCCATCGTGTTGCTGGAGCTCTCCCTCAACTTCTCCTCTCCCCTTGCTGGATCAAGGAGGATACGTCCCCGGGTTGTACGTGTGTTGAACGCGGAGGCGCCGTCCGTTCGGCGCTAGATCGGATCTTCCGTGATTTGAATCGCCGCGAGTACGACTCCATCAACCGCGTTCTTGTAATGCTTCCGCTTAGTGATCTTCAAGGGTATGAAGATGCACTCCCTCTCTCTCTTGTTGCTATAAACTCCATAGATTGATCTCGGTGATGCATAGAAAATTTTGAATTTCTGCTACGTTCTCCAACAATGGCATCATGAGCTAGGTCTATTGCGTAGATTCTATGCACGAGTAGAACACAAGTTGTTGTGGGCGTTGATTTTGTTCAATATGCTTACCATTACTAGTCCTATCTTGTTTAGACGGTATTGCGGGATGAAGCGGCCCAGACCGACCTTACACGTACGCTTACGTGAGACAGGTTCCACCGACTGACATGCACTTGTTGCATAAGGTGGCTAGCGGGTGCCAGTCTCTCCCACTTTAGTCAGATCGGATTCGATGAAAAGGGTCCTTATGAAGGGTAAATAGCAATTGGCATATCACGTTGTGGCTTTTGCATAGGTAAGAAATGCTCTTGCTAGAAACCCATAGCAGCCACGTAAAACATGAAAACAATATTTAGAGGACGTCTAACTTGTTTTTGCAGGGTATGCTATGTGATGTGATATGGCCAAGAAGGATGTGATGAATGAAATATATGTGATGTATGAGATTGATCATATTCTTGTAATAGGAATCATGACTTGCATGTCGATAAGTATGACAACCGGCAGGAGCCATAGGAGTTGTCTTTATTTATTGTATGACCTGCGTGTCACTGAATAACGCCATGTAATTACTTTACTTCATTGCTAAACCGTTAGCCATAGTAGTAGAAGTAATAAGTTGGCGAGACAACTTCATGGAGACACGATGATTGAGATCATGATGATGGAGATCATGGTGTCATTCCGGTGACGATGATGATCATGGAGCCCCGAAGATGGAGATCAAAAGGAGCAAAATGATATTGGCCATATCATGTCACTATTTGATTGCATGTGATGTTTATCATGTTTATGCATCTTATTTTCTTAGAACGACGGTAGTAAATAAGATGATCCCTCATAATAATTTCAAGAAAGTGTTCCCCCTAACTGTGCATCGTTGCAAAAGATCGTTGCTTCAAAGCACCACGTGATGATCGGGTGTGATAGATTCTAACATTCACATACAACGGGTGTAAGCCAGATTTACACACGCGAAACACTTAGGTTGACTTGACGAGCCTAGCATGTACAGACATGGCCTCGGAACACAAGAGACCGAAAGGTCGAGCATGAGTCGTATAGTAGATACGATCAACATGAAGATGTTCACCGATGATGACTAGTCCATCTCATGTGATGATCGGACACGGCCTAGTTGACTCGGATCATGTATCACTTAGATGACTAGAGGGATGTCTATCTGAGTGGCAGTTCATTAGATGAACTTAATTATCATGAACATAGTCAAAAGGTCTTTGCAAATTATGTCGTAGCTCGCGTTTTAGTTCTACTGTTTTAGATATGTTCCTAGAGAAAATTTAGTTGAAAGTTGATAGTAGCAATTATGCGGACTTGGTCCGTAAACCGAGGATTGTCCTCATTGCTGTGTAGAAGGCTTATGTCCTTAATGCACCGTTCGGTGTGCTGAACCTCGAACGTTGTCTGTGGATGTTGCGAACATCTGACATACACGTTTTGATGACTACATGATAGTTCAGTAATGTTAAACGGTTTAGAATTGTGGCACCGAAGACGTTTTTGAAACGTCGCGAGATGTTCCAAGTGCTGAAATTGGGATTTCAGGCTAGTGCCCACGTCAAGAGGTATGAGACCTCTGACAAGTTTCTTAGCCTACAAACTAAGGGAGAAAAGCCCAATCATTGAGCATGTGCTCAGATTGTCTGAGTACTACAATCACTTGAATCGAGTGGGAGTTAATCTTCCGGATTAGATAGTGATGTTTCTCCAAAGTCACTATCACCAAGCTACTAGAGCTTCATGATGAACTATAATAGATCAGGGATAGATATGATGATCCTTGAGCTATTCACGATGTTTGACACCACGGAAGTAGAAATCAAGAAGGAGCATCAATAGGTGATGGTTAGTGAAACCACTAGTTTCAAGAAGGGCAAGGGCAAGAAGGGATACTTCATGAAACGGCAAAACAATTGCTGCTCTAGTGAAGAAACCCAAGGTTGAACCCAAACCCGAGACTAAGTGCTTCTGTAATAAGGGGAACGGTCACTGGAGCAGAATTACCCTAGATACTTGGTAGATAAGAAGGCAGGCAAGGTCGATAGAAGTATATTAGATATACATATTATTAATGTGTACTTTACTAGTACTCCTAGTAGCACCATGGTAATAGATACCGATTCGGTTGCTAGGTGTTAGTAACTCGAAATAAATGGCTACGAAATAAACAGAGACTAGATAAAGGCGAGGTGACGATATGTGTTGGAAGTATTTCCAAGGTTGATGTGATCAAACATCGCACGCTCCCTCTACCATCGGGATCGATGTTAAACCTAAATAATTGTTATTTGGTGTTTGCGTTGACCATAGACATGATTGGATTATGTCTATCGCAATACGGTTATTCATTTAAGGAGAATAATGGTTACTCTGTTTATTTGAATAATACCTTCAATGGTCTTGCACCTAAAATGAATGGTTTATTGAATCTCGATCGTAGTGATACACATGTTCATGCCAAAAGATATAAGATAGTAATGATAGTACCACATACTTGTGGCACTGCCTTTTGAGTCATACTGGTATAAAATGCATGAAGAAGCTCCATGTTGATGGATCTTTGGACTCACTCGTTTTTGAAAAGTTTGAGACATGCGAACCATGTCTATTGGTATGTACGCATGAAGAAACTCCATGTAGATGGATCGTTTGGACTCACTTGTTTTTGAATCACTTAAGACATGCAAATCATACCACATGGGCAAGATGACTGAAAAGCCTCGTTTTCAGTAAGATGGAACAAGAGAGCAACTTGTTAGAAGTAATACATTTTGATGTGTGATGTCCAAAGAGTGCCGAGGCACGCAGTGGATATTGTTATGTTTTTACTTCACAGATGATTTGATTAGATGCTGAGTATATTTACTTGATGAAACACAAGTCTGAATTATTTAAAGGTTCAAGTAATTTCAGAGTGAAGTTGAAGATCATCGTGACAAGAGGATAAAATGTCTATGATATGATCATAGAGATGAATATCTGAGTTACGAGTTGGGTACACAATTAAGACCTTGTGGAAATTGTTTCACAACTAATACCGCCTGGAACACCATAGTGTGATGGTGTGTCCGAACATCATAGCTGCACCCTATTGGATATGGTGCATACCATGATGTCTCTTATCGAATTACCACTATCGTTCATGGGTTAGGCATTAGAGACAACCGCATTCACTTTAAATAGGGCACCACGTAATTCCATTGAGATGACACAGTATGAACTATGGTTTAGAGAAACCTAAGTTGTCGTTTCTTGAAAGTTTGGGGCTGCGACGCTTATGTGAAAAAGGTTTCATCCTGATAAGCTCGAACCCGAAGCGGATAAATACATCTTCATAGGACACCCAAAAACAGTTGGGTATACCTCCTAATTCAGACCCGGAAGCAAAAGTGATTGTTTCTAGAAACGGGTCCTTTCTTGAGGAATAGTTTCTCTCGAAAGAATTGAGTGGGAGGATGGTGGAGACTTGATGAGTTTATTGAACCATCGCTTCAACCAGTGTGTAGAAGGGCACAAGAAGTTGTTCCTGTGGCACCTACACCAATTGAAGTGGAAGTTGATGATAGTGATCATGAAACTTCGGATCGAGTCACTACCAAACCTCGTGGGATGACAAGGATACGTACTACTTCAGAGTGGTACAGTAATTCTGTCTTGGAAGTCATGTTGCTAGACAACAATGAACCTACGAGCTATGGAGAAGCGATGGTGGGCCCGGATTCCGACAAATGGCTAGAGGCCATAAAATCTGAGAGAGGATCCATGTATGAAAACAAAGTGTCGACTTTGGCAGAACTACTCGATGGTCGTAAGGCTGTTGAGTACAAATAGATTTTAAAAGGAAGACAGACAATGATGGTAAGTGTCACCATTAAGAAAGCTCGACTTGTCGTTAAGATGTTTTCCGACAAGTTCAAGGAGTTGACTGCGATGAGACCTTCTCACTCATAGCGATGCTAAAGAGTCTGTTTGAATTATATTAGCAGTTACTGCATGATTTATGAAATCTTGCAGATAGGATGTCAAAACATTGTTTCCTCGATGATATTGTTGAGGAAAGGTTGTATGTGATAAAACCAAAAGGTTTTGTCAATCCTAAAAGATGCTAACAAGTATGCAAAGCTCCAGCAATCCTTCTAAGGACTGGAGTAAGCATCTCGGAGTTGGAATATACGCTTTTATGAGATAATCAAATATTTTGGGTTTATACAAAGTTTATGAGAAACTTGTATTTCCAAAGAAGTGAGTGGGAGCACTATAGAATTTCTGATGAGTATATGTTATTAACATATTGTTGATCAGAAATGATGTAGATCTTCTGGACAACATATAGGGTTATTTGAAAAGTGTTTTTCAATGGAAAACCTGGATTAAGCTACTTGAACATTGAGCATCAAGATCTATAAGGATAGATCAAAAACGCTTAATAGTACTTTCAAATAAATACATACCGTGACAAGATTTTGAAGGAGTTCAAAATAGATCGGCAAAGAAGGAGTTCTTGGCTGTGTTATAAGGTGTGAATATTGAGTAAGACTCAAGACATGACCACGGCACAGGAGAGAGAAACAACGAAGGTCGTCCCCTATGCTTCAGACGTAGGCTCTATAGTATGCTATGATGTGTAGCACACCTGAAGTGTGCCTTGCCATGAGTCAGTCAAGGGGTACAAGAGTGATCCAGGAATAGATCACAGGACAGCGGTCAAACTTATCCTTAGTAACTAGTGGACTAAGGAATTTTCTCGATTATGGAGGTGGTAAAAGAGTTCGTCGTAAAGGGTTACGCTGATGCAAACTTTGACACTAATCTGGATTATTCTGAGTAGTAAACCGGATTCGTATAGTAGAACAGTTATTTGGAATAGCTCCAAACAGAGCGTGGTAGCTGCATCTAGGAGATGACATAGAGATTTGCAAAGCACACACGGATCTGAAAGGTTCAAATCCGTTGACTAATAACCTCTCTCACAAGCGAGATATGATCAAACCCCATGGGTGTCGATTCATTACAATCACATAGTGATGTGAACTAGATTATTGACTCTAGTGCAAGTGGGAGACTGTTGGAAATTTGGATGTAACTTTTCGAGTAGATGATTTTTCATATAAAAAACTTTTTCATCCGAGTTAGTATGCAAAAGTTATGCCCATTTTTACAAATTTCAGAGAGATTTTGCAAATAAAGTCAAAATTCACATTTGCAAATTTTCCCAACAACTAGACCACATATCACATGAGAAACTTATTTTCTTTTATTTTTTTGACATTTCCATTATTTTCTTTTATTTTTTTTAAAACTGAAAAGGCGATCCCGGGGGGGGGGGTTAGAGTTTGAAAATGGGACCTTTAGTACCGGTTCGTGCCACAAACCGGGACTAAAAGGGAGGAGCTTTAGTCGCGGTTGGCCTGGCCAACCGCGACTAAAGGCCTTTGGGCACCTTTAGTCGCGGTTGGCCTGGCCAACCGCGACTAAAGCCCGCGAGCGCCCTGGGTTACGAGTTGGGTACACAATTAAGACCTTGTGGAAATTGTTTCACAACTAATACCGCCTGGAACACCATAGTGTGATGGTGTGTCCGAATATCATAGCTGCACCCTATTGGATATGGTGCATACCATGATGTCTCTCATCGAATTACCACTATCGTTCATGGGTTAGGCATTAGAGACAACCGCATTCACTTTAAATAGGGCACCACGTAATTCCATTGAGATGACACAGTATGAACTATGGTTTAGAGAAACCTAAGTTGTCGTTTCTTGAAAGTTTGGGGCTGCGACGCTTATGTGAAAAAGGTTTCATCCTGATAAGCTCGAACCCGAAGCGGATAAATACATCTTCATAGGACACCCAAAAACAGTTGGGTATACCTCCTAATTCAGACCCGGAAGCAAAAGTGATTGTTTCTAGAAACGGGTCCTTTCTTGAGGAATAGTTTCTCTCGAAAGAATTGAGTGGGAGGATGGTGGAGACTTGATGAGTTTATTGAACCATCGCTTCAACCAGTGTGTAGAAGGGCACAAGAAGTTGTTCCTGTGGCACCTACACCAATTGAAGTGGAAGTTGATGATAGTGATCATGAAACTTCGGATCGAGTCACTACCAAACCTCGTGGGATGACAAGGATACGTACTACTTCAGAGTGGTACAGTAATCCTGTCTTGGAAGTCATGTTGCTAGACAACAATGAACCTACGAGCTATGGAGAAGCGATGGTGGGCCCGGATTCCGACAAATGGCTAGAGGCCATAAAATCTGAGAGAGGATCCATGTATGAAAACAAAGTGTCGACTTTGGCAGAACTACTCGATGGTCGTAAGGCTGTTGAGTACAGATAGATTTTAAAAGGAAGACAGACAATGATGGTAAGTGTCACCATTAAGAAAGCTCGACTTGTCGTTAAGATGTTTTCCGACAAGTTCAAGGAGTTGACTGCGATGAGACCTTCTCACTCATAGCGATGCTAAAGAGTCTGTTTGAATTATATTAGCAGTTACTGCATGATTTATGAAATCTTGCAGATAGGATGTCAAAACATTGTTTCCTCGATGATATTGTTGAGGAAAGGTTGTATGTGATAAAACCAAAAGGTTTTGTCAATCCTAAAAGATGCTAACAAGTATGCAAAGCTCCAGCAATCCTTCTAAGGACTGGAGTAAGCATCTCGGAGTTGGAATATACGCTTTTATGAGATAATCAAATATTTTGGGTTTATACAAAGTTTATGAGAAACTTGTATTTCCAAAGAAGTGAGTGGGAGCACTATAGAATTTTTGATGAGTATATGTTATTAACATATTGTTGATCAGAAATGATGTAGATCTTCTGGACAACATATAGGGTTATTTGAAAAGTGTTTTTCAATGGAAAACCTGGATTAAGCTACTTGAACATTGAGCATCAAGATCTATAAGGATAGATCAAAAACGCTTAATAGTACTTTCAAATAAATACATACCGTGACAAGATTTTGAAGGAGTTCAAAATAGATCGGCAAAGAAGGAGTTCTTGGCTGTGTTATAAGGTGTGAATATTGAGTAAGACTCAAGACATGACCACGGCACAGGAGAGAGAAACAACGAAGGTCGTCCCCTATGCTTCAGACGTAGGCTCTATAGTATGCTATGATGTGTAGCACACCTGAAGTGTGCCTTGCCATGAGTCAGTCAAGGGGTACAAGAGTGATCCAGGAATAGATCACAGGACAGCGGTCAAACTTATCCTTAGTAACTAGTGGACTAAGGAATTTTCTCGATTATGGAGGTGGTAAAAGAGTTCATCGTAAAGGGTTACGCTGATGCAAACTTTGACACTAATCTGGATTATTCTGAGTAGTAAACCGGATTCGTATAGTAGAACAGTTATTTGGAATAGCTCCAAACAGAGCGTGGTAGCTGCATCTAGGAGATGACATAGAGATTTGCAAAGCACACACGGATCTGAAAGGTTCAGATCCGTTGACTAATAACCTCTCTCACAAGCGAGATATGATCAAACCCCATGGGTGTCGATTCATTACAATCACATAGTGATGTGAACTAGATTATTGACTCTAGTGCAAGTGGGAGACTGTTGGAAATATGCCCTAGAGGCAATAATAAAATGGTTATTATTGTATTTCCTTGTTCATGATAATTGTCTATTATTCATGCTATAATTGTATTGACCGGAAACCGCAATACATGTGTGAATACATAGACCACAACATGTCCCTAGTGAGCCTCTAGTTGACTAGCTCGTTGATCAACAGATGGTCATGGTTTCCTGACCATGGACATTGGATGTCATTGATAATGGGATTACATCATTAGGAGAATGATGTGATGGACAAGACCCAATCCTAAGCATAGCACAAGATCGTGTAGTTCGTTTGCTAAAAGCTTTTCTAATGTCAAGTATCATTTCCTTAGACCATGAGATTGTGCAACTCCCGGATACCGTAGGAATGCTTTGGGTGTGCCAAACGTCACAACGTAACTGGGTGGCTATAAAAGTGCAATATGGGTATCTCCGAAAGTGTCTGTTGGGTTGGCACGAATCGAGACTGGGATTTGTCACTCCATGAGACGGAGAGGTATCTCTGGGCCCACTCGGTAATGCATCATCATAATGAGCTCAATGTGACTAAGTAGTTAGTCACGAGACCATGCATTGAGGAACGAGTAAAGTGACTTGCCAGTAACAAGATTGAACGAGGTATTGGGATACCGACGATCGAATCTCGGACAAGTAACATACCGATTGACAAAGGGAATTGCATACGGGATTGCATCAATCCTTGACATCGTGGTTCATCCAATGAGATCATCATGGAACATGTGGGAGCCAACATGGGTATCCAGATCCGGCTGTTGGTTATTGACTGGAGAACGTCTCGGTCATGTTTGCATGGTTCCCGAACCTGTAGGGTCTACACACTTAAGGTTCGGTGACGCTAGAGTTGTTATGGGAATTAGTGTGCAGTTACCGAATGTTGTTCGGAGTCCCGGATGAGATCCCGGACGTCAGGAGGAGTTCCGGAATGGTCCGGAGGTAAGGATTTATATATGGGAAGTCCTATTTTGGCCACCGGAAAATGTTCGGGATTTTTCGGTATTGTACCGGGAAGGTTCTACAAGGTTCCAGAGTGGGGCCCACCTGCATGGGGGGACCCACATGAACGTGGGTAGTGGGGGCAAGGCCCCACACCCCTGGTCAAGGCGCACCAAGATCCCCCCTTAGAAGGAATAAGATCATATCCCGAAAGGATAAGATCAAGATCCCTAAAAAGGGGGGATAACAATTGGTGGGGAAGGAAATGATGGGATCTCTTTCCTCCCACCTTTGCCAACGCCCCAATGGACTTGGAGGGCAAGGAACCAGCCCCCTCCACCCCTATATATAGTGGGGAGGCGCATGGGAGCTTCAACCTTGCCCCTGGCGCAGCCCTCCCCCTCTCCAACTCCACCTCCTCCTCAGTAGTGCTTGGCGAAGCCCTGCCGGAGAACTGCAAGCTCCACCACCACGCCGTCGTGCTGCTGGAGCTCTCCCTCAACTTCTCCTCTCCCCTTGCTGGATCAATAAGGAGGAGACGTCCCTGGGCTGTACGTGTGTTGAACGCGGAGGCGCCGTCCGTTCGGCGCTAGATCGGATCTTTCGCGATTTGAATCGCCGCGAGTACGACTCCATCAACCGTGTTCTTGTAACGCTTCCGCGTAGCGATCTTCAAGGGTATGAAGATGCACTCCCTCTCTCTCTTGTTGCTAGAAACTCCATAGATTGATCTTGGTGATGCGTAGAAAATTTTAAATTTTTGCTACATTCTCCAACAATAGTAGCAATAATAGCATATGTTATTCCCGTGCATTTGTCCTTTTCTAATAATTTCTTGTCTAGCTTCCTTGTGGTCTTGGAAGCTTTAGCGGTTTCACCAGAACTTAGATACGTAGATACCTCGATAAAACAACAACTGGAGTACAAAAAACTAGATGTATATCCTCTTAATTGTAAACAATCACAGATTGAATAACACATAGCAAACCACCATGTTGATCAGTTAATGGATCGATCAGTAAATGGTCTTTATAGCACTTATCTCACTCTCTCTCGCTACCCCCATTACCACCTCGCTCATATCCTCCTATGCATGTAGGCTGCATCGTTGACATCATCATTCACCCCAATCGCCACCTCACTCCTCTCCTCTTTGCTTGGAGACAGCTTTGAATTGGGATATTCATGCGCCAGATCATTCGTTTAATCCCAAATGGGAGTTTATAACATTAGCTACTTAGTTGACCTCATCCAGCCAATCAACCCTCTTATCCCCACCCCCACATGCTACCCTTTACTTATGTTTCTTTATTGTTTTACTCACCCACCTCTTATCGCTCCTACCCTGCTCCTCCTCCAGCCATGTCATGTTATAAAACCACCCACCAAAAGTTTGTTTAGTAGATTATTTTTGCCCCGAAAGACTGCGATGTCCCCAAACACCATCGAGTGAACTTGCACTTACAACTAACAATATACATCCTTACTTCGTAAATACACAAAACATTGATATGAGTGTTCCACCCTTAACATGCGAGATGTTTATTTTTAATTCCATTACATTAGTAAGGAAATTAAATTATGATATTCTGATTTATGAAAATACATTTTTCAGGATGGATATAACAATGATTTTTTAACATGTTAAATGGTTAGTTACTTGCATGGTTTATGGGATTTGGATGCACTAGGATCTTCATTCATCTTCCAAAATGCTATGAAAAGGTCAAAATAATTTAATGATTCACACAACAAGCATATACAAAAAAAATATTACTGGATATCACCAAAATATTGTTCGTTTCACATTTTGTATAATGAATAGCTGCATTTGTCTCATTCATGTTTATCTTTTGTGCATTAGTCGAGCTTGGATTTGTTGCTTTATGCTATCATAGGTGTATGTCGTGGGAAGCTACGTGCATCAGTGGATGCAAAGACTAGAGGTATCTCACTATTTGAATAGAAATAATGCACATAATGTAAATATTGCCAAGAATTTCAACTTTTTCATGGTGTGTTGAACAATAAATTAGAGACTTCATGTTCGTATACCTAAAGCATCTAATGCACCCAACTCGCTGGCTAATAAATATCTCCGTGCATTTTGCTCTCAGGTGAAGAGAAAAACCTGATGAAAAGTTGCTAACACCATGTGAATGCCATTCATTCCGCCTAAGTGCTGCATTTGATGAACCAACCCATTTATAGGGTGCCTCGAGACATGCATCGTTAGCTATCATATGGATTGATGCAACCTCATTGCAAGTTTAATTCAAATGGGCTTGCCTCTCTATATAGAGTGTGTGCAATTGGTTAGTAATAAGTTACTTAGCATCATAAACTTGGTCGTTTTTGGTTGATATCTCGTTTGGGTTGGATCTTGCTCTACAACACGAAGATGATACGAAACATGGCTAATAACTCACTAGGTTAAAATGAGTGGTATTGTGAAAGTATGTTCAACTATGGTGGTAGTTCAAGCGACCCATCCATCTAAAGTGTTATCGAGAGAAGTACTATGACAAGATGTTAAGTAGTATCTTGGTTTAAGCGATGAAATCATGGTATTCCCTCACATTTATAGGCTCGTAACAATTTCTCGCAAAGCTTCCTCATAGCCTTTGTAGCTTTGGTAGGGTCGCTAGAGCTTGGAGACGATGATGCCTCTGGCAAAAAGAACAAGAGGCATACAACAAACAACAAATCCACCCATTCATCCCACAAATAATCATGCACTGAAAAACACATTGCAAAAATTTGTGTTGACCATTGATCGCTTCATCTGACTAGAGGAAGCTCTTCCATTTGGTCTCTCTCTCTCTCTCTCTCATAAGTATAACACATTTAAAATCTCTCATACATGAATAGTAAGTGACAATCTACCTGCTTGTGTTCTTCTCTAACTAGCCAATGTAAATTGACCTAAATAATTTCATCTCCCAAGTACATCTTCATTCACTGGTTTCTAACCGCCTTTCCCCTCGATATACACCCATGCCTCGGGACACCCTCTTATTTCTAAACGTTTTTCTATTGTAGCTTTGATCCAAGTGTACTTGCTTTTTCTTGAAACTCTGATTGTACCTGTATAGTGAGTGATATTGACATCTTTATCTACAATTAATATCATCATAAACTTGATCTCTTTTACATTGAGATCTTATTTGGGTTGGTTCTTTCTGCACGTACAAGAAACTGATTGTGAAGCATAGACACATCACAATTGGTTAGTATGAGGGGCATTGAGAACGTATGATGGGTTGGGTGGTGCTCCAAGGGACCAATCCATATGATGTTTATACTAGAGGGAGTGTACCGATGAAGTGTTAGGAGTACCTTCCTTTAAAGGATAAAATGGTAGTAAAAACAAACCATGGTATTTCACTTACATTTGTAAGTTTGTACCTAGTCTTGGCAAGTGTAGTGGTGTCGCGCTGCAGCTTGGAGATGTTGACGTGTCCAATGTAAACAACAAGCAACTTACATCAAAATACAAATATAGCGTCTTCGTTGTACAACTGTGCTGAACAATTGATACATTGATTGGTCGCATCCAACTAGAAGGAAGTTCTTCAACTTGAACTCCCTCCCCCCTCCCCCCCCTCCCCCCTCTCTCCCTCCCATCCCTCCCTCCCTCTTTCCATTGAAAATTGTAAGTCATGTCATGTGAATATTGTAAAGAATTCCAACTCTTTTTCACGGTGTTTCAAATGATAAACCAGAGACCTCATGTTTGTAGACCTCATGATGGCACAGATGAGATGTCGACGCCAAATTGCAGGACAACGGCGAAAATCTGCCCAGGCCGGCCCTCCGCCTACCCCATACTCATCGAGATCGCCGGCCTCAAGTGCCTCACCAAGCTCACCATGTGCCACTCCTCCGTCACATGTATGTTGCACGACACCACTACCTCAATTGACCCTGCAAGCCTACCTAGTGCTTGTTTAGCCACAGTGCATCCAAGAGTGCTTGTGGTTAATTTAGTGTTCTCCTGTCTAATCCATCAGGCAAATGCTACGATTTTATCTGTGATTTCCAGCTCAAATATGTTCTACTAGTATTTTTCTCTAGTTCATGCTACCATTTATGTTTATTTCAGTAGCATGGCCCTAGGAGAAATCGATGCATGTGTATAAGAAACCTTTAGCAGACTAGCATCTAATCATTAATCTATGCTGGTTACTAGAAATAACTCATGTAAAGTGAGCAAACATGGTCATGTTACAATTATCTAACTGCTTGATTACTTAAAATAATTGAACCCAGTTAAGCAATGCATGCACACTGTAATGATGTTTATATTAAATCTAGACAATAAAATCACACCACCCTGCTTAGCTAGTGTAAACATCTAGTCAGCATCAGTTTTGCCCAATTGTGTCCACCGTTGGAGATATGATTATGCTAACGCCGGTGCGGCTTGTGAGGCCGAGGGTCGACTTGATTCCGACAATGTAAGAAGAACTATTCCTTTTACTGGTTTTGTGGAACATGATAACATAAAGAGGTGACCGGCTTCATCTGAACATTTTTTAGTTAAAGATTGGGATGTCTTTTGAGGGCAAAATGGAAAGCCGTCGATTATTTGATGCAAACTTGCCATCCTTTCTAGCAACCAATATTGATTTTTGCTTGTCTAGTGTGGTTGCAGATGCATTTCTTTATCCATGCACGCGTTATACTGCCAAAATTTTGAGCCGAAATTCATGCGACTTGTCAAAAATTTGCATGCGACATGTTTCGCAGCTAACTTCCACAATAAATTATGATTAAATTGAATACAACACGACTGAATAACAACGAACTAAGAGGAATTACTCCCCATGTACTAATTTAGGTGGATATATGCCTTTTAAAGTCAAGTTTAACAAACTAGACTTGTGTTATGTGTCACAAAAATTATATTATTGTATTTGTACTTCATAAAATATCTTCAACAATATAATTTTAATGACATATGTTATTAGTTAAATTAATGGCCAAAGTTAATCATGAAAAAAGAGAATGGCATGTGGATGGAGACATCGGGAATATAAAGTTTGTGGGGACTTGTTGCACTCCCTATGCAACCAATCCGGGTTACTTCCGTTTTTAAGGAATGCATGACATACAAAATTCTAGTATCTAATATATTTAAAAATTAAAATTAAAATTCACAACACATGTCAAGAAAAACAAATGGCAAATTTGACACTGAATAGTGCTAACGTAAAGTTGGGCTCTAAACTTTTCCAATGTCAACATTGATAGCCAATTAGTCGTATTTTCATTTCTAATTATGTTACAAATTCAGATTGGCATATGTTGGCATCATAGGTATATGTGCTAATTTTTTATATGTATTTTTCAACCGTTTAAAAGTATCAAACGAAGCAGTATGCAACACAAGTCGTAGCATAGTAGATATTTTCCCCAACAAACTAAGTACCTTTCCCCACCAAGATCCCATGCTCCTCCGTGTCCGCCATGTGTGTGCGCAAGCATACATGAAAACCCCGTCTAATTTTAAGTACAAAAATTAAAATGACTCTTGTACATGAATAGTAGGTGGCAACTTACTTTGCATGTGTAAATACACCTAAAATGATTTCATCTACAAATACAACCTTATTTAGTGGTCTCTACCCATTTTTTGCCCATGCTATGTACATATGTTTTGAGGCAACCTCAATGTAGGTTCAGCCCAGCTATGCTCGCCTCTTCTCAAAATCCATACCACACATGTATAGAGTAGGTTCAATTGTCTTCTTTAGTCATAAGTAATATCATGGCAAACTTGATAGTCTTTTCGTTACGATCTTGTATGGGTTGGATCTTGCTCTACAAGTAAGAAGATGTCTATAAGACATAGGGCACATACTCACTCGATTAGAATGAGTGACATCAGGGAACTATGGTGAACCCCGGTGATAGTTCAGGTGACTAATATGATTGAAGTATCTACCTGGAGGAGTTTTGCGACAAGATGTTAGGAGTACTATAGTCTAAGGGGTAAAATGGTAGTAATAATAGATCATGGTATCCCCTTGCATTCGTCGGTTTTCACCAACTTCCCATCTAGCTTCATCACAATCTTGATAGGATTGGCCATCTTTCTACCGCACAAAGTTTCAAACAGGGAGTCCCGTGAAAAATGAGCCTTGAAAAATGAAACTATGGTAGGATAGTGATAGTGCACCCCTGCGTTTAGCGTTGACATCTTTTCCAAACTAGGCGTCGTCTATATTCTGTATATTGGCCAATTTATTATAATTTCACGGCTAACTTCCACATCAAATTATAATTAAATTGAATACATCATGATGTAGTAGCAACAAACCAAGGGGAATTACTGTCTTTGTCCTAATTTACATGGTTGTATGCGTTTTAAGGTCAAGTTTAACCAACTAGACTTGTGTTATGTGTCACAAAAGTTATATTGTTGTATTCGTACTTGATAAAATATCTCCAATAATATAATTTTAATGACATATATTATTGGTTAAATCACTGGTCAAAGTTAATCACAAGAAATGACAATGTCATGTGAATGGGGACATAGGGAGTATATAGTTTTCGGGGACTTATTGTACTCCATGTGCAACCAATCCAGGTTAATGTCTTTTTTAAAGGAATGCATGACATACAAAATGCTGGTATCTAATATACTAAAATATAAAATAAATCACATAACACATTAAGAAAAACAAATGGCAAATTTGACACTCAATAGTGGCTAATGCAAAGTTGGGCTCTAAACTTATCGGTTATCAATATTGATGATAAAAAATAGTTGTATTTAATTATCTGATCATGTTAGAAATTCAGATTTGGGATTTATTGGTAATAGATTAATATTGTGTATCTGTACTGATTCTTTCTTATATATCTTCAAACCATTTAAGAGTATCGACCGAAGAAGGTGAATCACAAGCCCTGGTACAACATATATTTTCCCCAACAAACCAAGTCTTGTAACTGCGTACCTTCTCCCACAAATGTCCCATGCTCCTTGCCCCCCAATGCATGTGTGCGAGCATAAATGAATTCCCCATTGAATTTTAAGTAAAAAAAATAAAGTGACTCTTGTACATGAATAGTAAGTGACAATAAATACACCTAAATGATTTCATCTACCAAGTACAACCTTATTCACTGGTTTCCTACCATTTTTTTGCCATCGTTGTGTACATATGGCTTGAGGCAACCTCATTGTTGCTTCAGTTTAGCTATGATTGCCTCTTCTCAAAAACCATGCCACACCTATATAGAGTGAGTGCAATTGTTTTTGATAGTCAGAAGTAATATGATAGCAAACTTGATAGTTTTTCGTTGTGATCTTATATGGGTTGGATCTTGCTCTACAAGTAAGAAGATGTCTATAAGACATAGGGCACATACTCACTTGGTTAGAATGAGTGACATTGGGAAAGTATGTTAAACTTTTGTTGTAGTTCAGGTGACTAATCCGATTAAGTGTCTACCTTGAGGTGGGTTGCCACAAGATGTAAGGAGTATTATGGTTTAAAGGATAAATTGGTAGTAATAACAAATCATCGTATCCCCTCGCATTAATAAGTTTGCACCAACTTCCTATCTAGCTTCACCACAATTTTTGTAGCTTTCAAGGTGTTGCTAGAGCTTACCAATGTCAGTGCCATCGATGAAAATACCAAGCAACATACAAACTAAAAAAGTATCACCTTCATGGTAAAAGACAATCACGAATTGCGAACATTCGTCTTGATCATCGATCAAACTGAAGAAAGCTATTCTACTTTGTCTCTTGACAATACTCTCTCTCTCTCTCTCTCTCTCTCTCTCTCTCTATCTATCTATCTATCTATCTCTCTCTCTCCACCCCACCCCACCACACTCAAATCCCCCTTTGCATGGAGGTAACATCAAGATGGGATGCTATCGCGTCTGATCAAGTGCTCAGTTAAACCCAAATCGGATGTAGGTGCACCATTTAATATATAGTCAATATTATCTTTCACCCCATCGCCACATCACACTGCTCCTTTGTGTGGAGGCGACATAAAGTACCATGCACAAGAGCTCATTAAACCCAAATGGGAGGTTAGCATTGGTCATGTCATTCATGGGGTATTCGTAGAATGAAATGCACTATAGGTCCTAGAACTATTCTCGGGGTATTCATACTTTATACTCTCTTCCCATGAACCAAATGGGGCTAAACACATCACAACAATTATATGTTCATAATGAGCATTAGTTGTAAAAAATATTATGGTGTTGGCTCACAACAAGAGCTTGCCATCGCGAAGAATAGCTAGAGAAATATGTGTGAGTTATGTGGAGATGAAGTTGGGAGGACAACCATGATCTTAGTTGTGTGGTGGAGAAGTAACCCTATACTTTATTTCATGATATGACACATGAGTTGTTGTATACGAACAAGAACCGTAATGTGCTAAAATCCCCTTAATATGATATTCATTATATTATCGATTCGATATATAGGCCTATCATTTGGTAATTTTACCAACAAAAAAGAGCGGATCGTCCAAAATTACATGAGTATGTTCATTTATACAATTTTCTATAATTGTCTTTCTTGCATCCGAAACAGGTTTTTGGCATTTTTTTCTATGTTTTTACACTCCTTTCCTTTCCACATGGATTCCTTTCCTATACGTGTAATTTTTTTCTATCTCCGTGCTTCGAAATTGTGTGTTCCAAGTGGAGCCTTAAATATAATATGATTGTCTAATGGTTCTTATCTATACATGCAAAATTATGGAGATATAATGGTTATGGTATGATCATGTACAATTATGATGATCAAATGGTCATTATATGCTTACCTATAGTTCCAAAGATCTAACAACCATGATCTCTCACATCTCCTCTATAATGTGTACCTTCTCTCACTTTTCATATGCTCTCTCTCTCTCTCTCTCTCTCTCTCTCTCTCTCTCTCTCTGGGGGTATGCATGCGCCACCATTGAACAATAGGTTAATTTTTTAAATGCCTCGCGTACACAATACATGCATGTGTACCTCTCTACATAGATGATGACCCACAAGTGTAGGGGGTCAATTGTAGTCCTTTTAATAAGTAAGAGTGTCAAACCCAACAAGGAGCAGAAGGAATTGGTAGGCAGTTTTCAGCAAGGTTTTCGCTGCAAGTGTTGTAAGATAGTTTTGATAGATAGTTTGATAGCTAATCAGTAACAAGTAATAAGTAGCAAAAGTAGCAAGGTGCAGCAACTGGCCCAATCCTCAATTTTGGCAAGGACAAGCCGGTGATACTTCTTATAGTGATTAAAACGCTCTTGAGGACACACGAGGATATCGCCAAGTTACTTTCGTCAAGATTCACTGATTTGACATTCATTGCTGATAAGTGTTATGTGGGTGGACCGGAGCTAAGGTACTGTTCTTACTTGAAAAAAATACATACTTATGATTATACCCTCCATGCAAGCATCTGCAAATACAAGAGTAGTAATTAAGATAAATCTTAAACATGTGGATCCAAAATAACCCCTCACGGAACAATTTCTAAACTAGGGTTTAGCTTTCTACCACTCCTGCAACCCACCATCTACAAACTAATTCCACGATGCTTTCCCCGCCACAAATATGGTGAAGTGTCATGTAGTCGACATTCACATCACGCCACTAGAGGCAGAACAACACAACATAATATCAAAACATTGAACGGTGATCAACTTCACATGATTATGAATGAAAAGACTTCTCCCATGTCCTCTAGAACAAATACAACTACTCACAATTCATCATATTGATCATGATCAGTGGGTATAAATATGTGTTTAACAATCTGAACATAACAATCTTCCTCAATTAAACTAACAAGCATCGGCTACAAGATGTAATCAACGCTACTAGCACCCCAAGGTACCAATCTGAGGTTTGATACAAAGATTGAACACAAGATATGAACTAGGGTTTGAAGATGAGATGGTGTTGGTGAAGATGATGATCCCCACAATGATTGAAGCATTGGTGATGATGAAGGCTTCGAGTTCCCCCTCCCAGAGGGAAGTTTTCTCGGCAGAATCGCTCCGCCAAAGAGCAAAAGTGCTACGCCCAAGTTCCGCCTCGTAGACAGTGGCGGAAAGTCCCCAATTTTTATGTGACATTTTCTAGGATAAATGGGATTCTATAGCAAAAGGACGTTGGGAGATGAGCCACCAGGGGCCCACAAGGGTAGGAGGCGCGGCTAGGGGGTAGGCTGTGCCACCTGTCCTTGTGGCTAGCTGGTGGGCCCCCTCCAGCATTTCTTTGCTCCAATATTCTTCATATATTCCAAAATAATTCTCCAAAATCCACACTTTGTTTTGAGCTCGAGAGAATTGCTATATCTTTGGTTGCTATTTTAGGTCCAGAATTCCAACTGTCGGCAATCCCCTTCTCTTTATATGACTTGCACTTTATTATGATAGAAAAGGCATTAGAATTGCACCATAACATGAAATATGTCATTGAAATAGGCTAATTTATAATAAAAAATAAAAAATAAAGATGCAAAATGGACATATCAAAGCCTATGTAAATTGACATAAATGATTTAATCTATTAAGTACAACCTCGTCCACTTGTTTCCAACCACCTTTTACCCTTGATGTGTACATATGTCTTGAGGCAAACTCATCATCGCTTTTAATCCAATTGTGATTGCATCTTCTCAAAAACTTTCCACACTTATATAAAGTGTGTGCCATTGACATCTTTGGTCACAAGTAATATCATCATAAATTTTATCTTTTTTCATTGAGATCATGTATGGGGTCGATCTTGCTCTACAGATAAGAAGACTATTATGGAACATAGGGACATACTCACTTGGTTAGAATGAGTGGGGTTGATAAAGTATGTTGAACTTAGGTGTAGAGCCAAATGACCTACTAGGAGAAATATTGCGAGACGTGAAGAGTATTTTGGTAGCAATAATAGCATATCTTATTCCCTTGCATTTGTCCTTTTCTAATAATTTCTTGTCTAGCTTCCTTGCGGTCTTGGAAGCTTTAGCGGTTTCACCAGAACTTGGATACGTAGATACCTCGATAAAACAACAACTGGAGTACAAAAAACTAGATGTATATCCTCTTAATTGTAAACAATCACAGATTGAATAACACATAGCAGACCACCATGTTGATCAGTTAATGCATCGATCAGTAAATGGTCTCCTTTAGTTATAGCATTTCTCTCACACTCTCTCTCGTTACCCCCATTACCACCTCGCTCATATCCTCCTATGCATGTAGGCTGCATCGTTGACATCATCATTCACCCCAGTCGCCACCTCACTCCTCTCCTCTTTGCTTGGAGACAACTTCGACTTGGGATATTCGCGCGCCACATCACTCATTTAATCCCAAATGGGAGTTTATAACATTAGCTACTTAGTTGACCTCATCCAGCCAATCAACCCCCTTATCCCCACCCCCACCCCACGTGCTACCCTTTACTTACGTTTCCTTATTGTTTTACTCACCCACCTCTTCTCGCTCCTGCCCTGCTCCTCCTCCAGCCATGTCATGTTATAAACCACCCACCAAAAGTTTGTTTAGTAGATTATTTTTGCCCCGAAAGACTGCGATGTCCCCAAATACCATCGAGTGAACTTCACTTACAACTAAGAATATACATCCTTACTTCGTAAATACACAAAACATTTATCTGAATGTTCCACCCTTAACATGTGAGATGTTTATTTTTAATTCCATTACAGTAGTAAGGAAAATAATGATATTTTGATTTATGAAAATACATTTTTTAGGATGGATATAACAATGATTTTTTAACATGTTAAATGGTTAGTTACTTGCATGGATTATGGGAGTTGGATGCACTAGGATCTTCATTCATCTTCCAAAATGTTATGAAAAGGTCAAAATAATTTAACGATTCACACAACAAGCATATACAATAAAAATATTACTGGATATCACCAAAACATTGTTCGTTTCACATTTTGTATAATGAATAGCTGCATTTGTCTCATTCATGTTTATCTTTTGTGCATTAGTCGAGCTTGGATTTGATGCTTTATGCTATCATAGGTGTATGTCGTGGGGAAGCTACGTGCATCAGTGGATGCAAAGACTAGAGGTATCTCACTATTTGAATAGAAATAATGCACATAATGTAAATATTGCCAAGAATTTCAACTTTTTCATGGTGTGTTGAATAATAAATTAGAGACTTCATGTTCGTATACCTAAAGCATCTAATGCACCCAACTCGTTGGCTAATAAATATCTCCGTGCATTTTGCTCTCGGGTGAAGAGAAAAACCTGACGAAAAGTTGCTAACACCATGTGAATGCCATTCATACCGCCTAAGTGTTGCATTTGATGAACCAACCCATTTATAGGGCAACTCGAGACATGCATCGTTAGCTGTCATATGGCTTAGTGCAACCTCATTGCAAGTTTAATTCAAATGGGCTTGCCTCTCTATATAGAGTGTGTGCAATTGGTTAGTCATAAGTTACTTATCATCATAAACTTGGTTGTTTTTGGTTGATATCTCGTTTGGGTTGGATCTTGCTCTACAAATACGAAGATGATACGAAACATGAGCAATAACTCACTAGGTTAAAATGAGTGGTATTGTGAAAGTATGTTCAACTATGGTGGTAGTTCAAGCGGCCCATCCATCTAAAATGTTATCGGGAGAAGTACTATGACAAGATGTTAAGTAGTATCTTGGTTTAAGCAATGAAATCATAGTATTCCCTCACATTTGTAGGCCCGTAACAATTTCTCGCCGAGCTTCCTCATAGCCTTTGTAGCTTTGGTAGGGCCGCTAGAGCTTGGAGATGATGCTGCCTCTGGCAAAAAGAATAAGAGGCATACAACAAACAACAAATCCACCCATTCATCCTACAAACAATCATGCACTGAAAAACACATTGCAAAAATTTGTGTTGACCATTGATCGCTTCATCTGACTAGAGGAAGCTCTTCTAGTTGGTCTCTCTCTCATAAGTATAACAAATTTAAAGTCTCTCATACATGAATAGTAAGTGACAATCTACCTGCTTGTGTTCCTCTCTATAACTAGCCAATGTAAAGACCTAAATAATTTCATCTCCCAAGTACATCGTCATTCACCGGTTTCTAACCGCCTTTCCCCCTCGATATACACCCATGCCTCGGGGCACCCTCTTATTTCTAAATGTTTTTCTATTGTAGCTTTGATCCAAGTGTACTTGCTTTTTCTTGAAACTCTTATTGTACTTGTATAGTGAGTGATATTGACACCTTTATCTACAATTAATATCATCATAAACTTGATCTCTTTTACGTTGGGATCTTATATGGGTTGGTTCTTTCTGCACGTACAAGAAACTGATTGTGAAGCATAGACACATCACAATTGGTTAGTATGAGGGGCATTGAGAAAGTATGATGGGCTGGGTGGTGCTCCAAGGGGCCAATCCATATGATGTTTCTACTAGAGGGAGTGTACCGATAAAGTGTTAGGAGTACCTTCCTTTAAAGGATAAAATGGTAGTACAAACCATGGTATTTCGCTTACATTTGTAAGTTTGTACCTAGTCTTGGCAAGTGTAGTGGTGTCGCGCTGCAGCTTGGAGATGTTGACGTGTCCGATATAAACAACAAGCAACTACATCAAAATACAAATATAGTGTCTTTGTTGTACAACTGTGCTGGACAATTGATACATTGATTGGTTGCATCCAACTAGAAGAAAGTTCTTCAACTTGAATCCCCCCCCCCCCTCTCCCTCCCTTCCCTCCATCCCACCCTCCCTTTCATCACTCCCTCTTTCCATTGAAAATTTAAAATTCTTCTCACTTATTATTCATGAATGACCTAAATAATTTCATGTATCAAGTGCAACTTTATACGCTTGTTTCCAACCACATTTTGCCCGCGTGCACTAATCCATGCAAATGCCAATGGTATCCCATTTTTGAAAGAAAAAGATACATGCCATG
>NC_057804.1:45596007-45745950 GCF_018294505.1 Triticum aestivum
TATGGAGAAGGCATGTGGGCTTCCCTTAGAGATGCTCCAGCATTGTGCAACGTCGCGAGTCATTCCGCCTAAGTGCTGCATTTGCTGGCCATACTAGTCGCCTTCTGGGGCCAAGGAGCATGATTCACACCATAGGCACGACCGTTCTCTTCCGGCCCCTTTGGAACCTGAGGTCCCGCAAAAGCCAGACCGCAACAGTCAGCATTGCACGATGCATTCATCGCTCTTTACCACTATCTGGTACTGCCACTCAAGACACAAACACAACCAAAGTGGCTCTCAGCTTTCCGACGTAGATGTACACTCCCAGTGGGGAGCACCGCTGCCCGCACGGATCCAGTCGAACCAGTGGCAGAACGTCAAGCCGGCCGGTCAAGGAGATGTGATGATGACGATGATAACAGCCGCAGTTGGCCGACTAGTCGGCCAGCCACTCTTGTTGGAGTTCTCCACGCAAATCGAATCAGAGTGCAGGCCATTTTGGACGCCCTGCTGCGACAACTCCAAGTGGCCGCGAGAGTCAAGATCGTGGCCACACCCAGCCAGCACTCACCCCAGACCCCTAGAAAAAGACTCTGAAGTTGCAGTGCACTTCTGCTGTTCCTTTTTGGAAATTAGGTGCAGCTAAACCAGGCGGTCAGGCTTCAAACGATGCCGATGTGCCCAAAACATGAATTCTAGAGCAGGTAAATCACCGGGACACTGAAAGGTGTCTACTGTAACTGTTATTGGCCATGCTATATTTAGAATTGTGCAACTGTTTATTGGCCATGCTATATTTAGAATTCCTTGCCCGAGTGAGCCAGGACAGGGCAACGCTAGCTGTACATCCTGACAGCCATTAGTAATTTGGTTGGTCATGACTTTTACGGTCCCTATACTATTTAAAAGGCCAACCAGGCAACTGCATTAGTCCAAGGAACCGAAAGAACCTGAAAACAACAGCAGGTGTGGGCGTATGCAATCTCCTCGTGCAAACGACATTATTCTCAAGTTCAGATGGCCAAAAGGCAAAAGCCGGTCAAAGATAAACAAATTAAAGCTCCAGAAGAAGAGGCAAAGCAGGTGTTATTAAAAAAAGATGCTACCTTCTAGGTCAAGATAAATTTTCTAACGCCTTGTATCATCAACAAAGAAATGTAACAGAGTGCTGGAGTAGCACCGGTTCACATTATGGAGCACATCAAAATAAGCTGTTGAGTGAAGGAAAAATGTGCTTGCCAAGAATGAAAGTTACCTAAACTTGGAGCAAGTTTATTCAGATACAAGTCCAGGGGGAAAATATTTCGAAGACATAATTTATCAAAGCAAACAGTTGAATGGAAACATTTGGTTGCTAGTAATATACAGCTAGCCGTGAACAGAGTAGTCTATACAGTATACAGTAATAACATAATACTTTTTGAGACATGACTGACAATGCTATGTTTGCTTTGATTGATTCGCTACAAAGGAAATGTGCAGCTACTGAATTGCACATTTGCAAACCTCAAATTGCAGTGCTAAATACAGTATACAGTACGCGCAAGTTATAGTCAAGTCAATACTTTGTAACAAAACAACTAATGAAAAATAGAACAGAGGTCACCTTGATTGATTGGCTACAATGGAAATGCACGACTACGACGGAGATCAGCAGGGTTTGACGACAAAACCCCGAATTAGCTCACGCAAGGACAAATTCAGCCTGGCTACCTACTCAGATAAAACGACAACTTCAAACTGAGAACTACTTATAGAGCTTCACAACAGAACATGGAAAAAAGAGTTCAGAAGCTGCAAAGGAGACTTTAACTTGGTATATATACAGTATACGACGAGAGAACAATTTTCAAGACATAACTGACAATACTACATTTGCTTTGATTGATTTGCTGCTAAGGAAATGTGCAAGTACCGAATTGCACATTCGCAAACCTCAAATTGCGGTGCTAAATACAGTATATACAGCTTGACAAGTCACAGCTAAGTCAATACTTTGTAACAACTAATGAAAATTACAAAGTTCACCTAATTGATTTGGCTACAATGGTAATGCACGACTACAATGGAGATCACCGGGGTTTGTCGACAAAACCCAAAATTAGCTCATGTAAGAACAAATTCGGCCTGGCTACCTACTCAGATAAAAGATAAAACGACAACTTCAAATTGAGAACTACGTAAAGAGCTTCATAATAGAACATGGAAAGGGGAGTTCAGAAGCTGCAAAGGAGACTTATTAACTTGGAAATGTAGATGGAAGTATCCTCCACACCTTGACAGCAATATTACCACCAAGACAATTAATGTTAGAGAAGCTAATGCACCTTTCAATTTCATGTGCGGCATCCATAATAACATCATTACCATAATCCAAAAATCATAGTATGAGCGATGATAAATCTCCCCCTAAAGGCATGGCATGCTCTAAATTCATCCTATACAATTAGCGCTACATTTGGTCTACTACTTAACCCCAGCTATAATAACATGCTGCAAAACAGGCATCTGACAAGCTGGTTCCAACTAAATTTCCCAATCCTAGCCATTACTACTACCATATATAATCGGAAATCCTAAATAAACAGAGCTTTTTTTCAAGGGAGGGATGAAACTAGCAATACAAATTACAAAGGAAGCTTCAAGGAGAACGATCTGCTGCTAACCATTAATTAATTTCCTCCGTGGATCGATCGAACACGAGGAGGAGCAAATACTGCAAGGAGAAGGAAGGAAGGGGTCACCGCCAAGCAGAGACGGTGAGCAGAGGCCGCTTCTCCCACGCGAGCGAGAGGAACGCCGGCGGCAGCTCCACGAGCGAATACTTGTACTTGGAGTCGTAGTCCCAGAGCAAGAGCTCGGCCTGGCTCTCGGCGTAGTTGCTGAGCCGGACGGGCTCGAAGCCGCACCACTCCATGAGCGCCTGCCACTCGGCGCTGCCGGCCATCCTGTCGGTCCTGTCGGCGCCCTCCGGCGGCCCGACGGCCCTGCGGATGCGCTCGCCGAACATGCACCGCTCCAGCGTCGCCCTGTCCTCGGAGTCCCGCGCCATTGCCACGTCCAGCGACTCGAACACCGCCCGGTAGTAGCTCAGCGCGCTGGCGAACCGGTCGACGAATCCGGCTCGGTTCAGGCTCACCTCGTACTCCCCGAGGGTTACCACCGCCGGGCCGAGCGATTTGGCGAGGCGGAGGACTCGCCGCACCGGCTCGTCGGAGTCGCCCAGCAGGTGGTAGAGCTGGAGCATGAAGTTGACGGCCACGACCTCGTCGGGGTCGACCGAGAAGTCGGACTGGTCGAGCTCGTGCACCGGCCGGAGCAACGGGACGAACTCGAAGTCCACCCCGAGAAGCTGCGCGAAGTCACGGAGACGCGCGCTGGTCGCGGCCAGGGACGCCGCGGGCTGCGGCCCCAGGTATGGCGAGGGGACGCCGGAGATACGAATCCGAGATGGCTTCCCCTCGGGCCGCGTGGCCAGCGCCTGGAGGAGCGCCGCCCACTGGATGCCCTGCACGATGCCGAAGTCAACGATGTGGATCTTGGTCGCCGCGCCCGTGGCCTCCAGGATGGCCTGGTTGGCGGTGAGGTGCGCGAATTTGGAGTAGGGGCAGGCGTCGTTGAGTGTCTTGTAGCAGAGCGTGACCTCGTCGGAGGCGAGCCGCGCGTCGGACGCCGTCTCGAGGGACGCCGCGCCGCCGCAGGGGAGGCGCCGAGCGAGCGCGTCGGAGAAGTAGAAGGCCACGCGCTCCGCGGGGTCCCCGGACTCGGTGGCAGCGGCACGGACCTTGGCGAGTTCCGCGGCGGCGAGGGCTGGGTTGGCCGCCGCGGCGCGGGAGCAGGCGAGGAGAGACTGGAGGATGGGGGCGGAGCAGGACGCGTCGGGTGAGCCCGGGGAAGAACACGCCGCCTGCGCCGCGGCAGCAACCGTGGGGAGCGAGGCCGGCGCATTCTCGACCTGCGGGGCAGCGTCCTCGGCTTCAGCCGGGGGCGCGACGGGCGGGGGCGGCGTGGTGAAGATGAGGCGGTCGAGGTCCGAGTCCTGGAACACGGGGGCGTCCCCTATGAGGCTCTCCATCCACACGTCGGAGTCGAAGTCCGTGCCGGCGGCGAGGTCGGAGAACACGGCGTCGGCGGCGGACGCCCCGAAGACGTCGGAGAAGAAGTTCTCGGCCTGGGGCCAGGCCGCGGACCCCGCGGCGCCGAACGGCAGCGAGCCCGGGATCTGCGCGTGCGGGGGCACGGGGGCGGCCGGCATCGGCATCGGCGACGGGACGAGGTGGTGGTGGTGGTGCCTCTGCTGCTGCTGGTTGTGCTGCTGCTGCTGCTGGATCACCTGCTGCGCGATGGCCATGAGGTTGCCGCTGTCGGCGCACATGTACGCCATGCCCTCCTCCGCCCTGCCGATCTGCGGGGTGGGAGAGTCGCGGGGACGGCGGGGGCGCTCGCCGATGAATCGGGGCGGGTTTGAGGAGAGGGGAGGGGAGGGAAGGGGGCGGCGGAGGTGAGCAGCAGGGGGATTTAAAACAGTAGGGCGTGGCCACTGTGATGGCAGTGGCAGAGGGCACGCTCACACTGTGGGGGACGCAATGACGTGGGTGACCTCGGGCTGTACTGGACTGTACTGGTCTTGTTGGCACTTGGAGGTCGGTGACCCCAAACGGTAAGATGGGAGGGAGAAAGCGTGGGGGGCTTGAAGTGCGGTGTTCAGGTGGGAGGATCTTCTGTGCACAGAGGGTCACCGTTGTGAGCAACCGGTGTCACAGCATCGCCTACGGTTTCCTTATGCCAACTCCAGCGTGCGACCCCATCCCGTCTGGCCCCTTCATTTGAGGCAAAATGGACAGACCTCACGGCCCAGCGCGCGACGGCCTGGACCAATCTTGTATGTTTGTGTCTGGCCCGACCTATTTTAAGCGCAAACATGCGTCTGGTTTGGGTCCAGGCAGACAGCAAACGAATGCGCCGCTCGTCCGCATCGGGGCCGCGTGGCACGCGGACATCTACCTCCCACCACCCAACATAAATGCGCACGCGCGGTCGGCCTCACCTGTCATCCGCGCTTGGGCGGTAGGCGTCCTTCTTAAATGGGAAGTCGTGGACCGGTCACAGTCCACGCTCCCACTCCAGTCGCTGCTGCCTCCTCGAAACCCAACACCCAAACCCTAGCTCTCCCTTCTCCTTACTCGAGCTCGCCGGCCGCCGACAGCCCTGGTGTGGTGGAGCACTGGCTGCAAGGGGGCGCACGACCACGAGGCTGGTTCGTCCTCGGGCTGCCGCCGCCGCGGCGTCAAAGCAGAGCCAGCATCACCCCCACGGAGGGCCCCCGCGCCTCCACCATTCACCATCGCCCCCACGGTCGCCGGCGAGCGCGACCGGCACTACATCCACGCGGATGTTTGCCCTCGTTCATTGGGAGATGAGGACGCCGCTCCCCTGGAGCGACGTTCACCTGCCCAATAACTGGCATCTGTTTGCGGACCGGGTGCCAATCCCGCTGGTCCCGACGCGCGGACGTAGAAAGAATTAAACTCTATTGCTTCACTTATATCTATTTAGAGAGTTAATAGGAATTGGTCAATTGCATGGTTACTCATAAAATCCTACATAAAACTTATGGATCACTGAATATGGTATGTAATGATTCCTTGCAATAGTTTTGCGATATAGAGATGGAATATGTGAGAGGTACTAGTAAATGGTTGTGGTTAGTAAGAATATTGGTGTTAAGGTTTGTGATTCTCGAAGTATACACGTATAGTCTCTCGTTATGCTATGAAAGTTGGAGCATGATTTATTATTGATTGTCTTCCTTATGAGTGGCTGTCGAAGACGAGCGATGGTCTTTTCCTACCAATCTATCCCCCTAGGGGCATGCGTAGTAGTACTTTGCTTTGGGGGCTAATAAACCTTTGCAATAAGTATATGAGTTCTTTATGACTAATGTGAGTCCATGGATTATACGCACTCTTACCTTTCCGCAATTTGCTAGCCTCTACGGTACAGTGCATTGCACTTTCTCACGTCGAGAGTCGGTGCAAACTTTACAGATGCATCCAAACCCCGTGATATGATACGCTCTATCACACGTAAGTCTTATTATATCTTCCTCAAAATAGCCATCATACCTACTGTTGGGGATATAACTATTGGGTATGACCCGCCAAGGAGGGGCCGGGTCATACCACTGGCGGTTCCTAATGAGAAGGCTCAAGAAGATGTTGAAGATGGCGGTTCATGAAGCAAGTTTACTGAAGGACCAAGACCCGACGAAGACTTGAGGCCCACAGGCATAAACAGCCATATGTTCAACTTATATGTTAAGGAAAGTTTAGTTCTGTCACCGAGCCGGACACATTGTGTATGAGACGGTCGGGACTCTGTAAGCCGCCGGGTATCAGCCTGTGTATATAAAGGGGTGACCCGGCGGCGGGTTAGGGTAAGAAACAATAAGTCGAGACCTAGGTCAAGCGTATTCACTCCCTGGTAATCGAAATCCAAGCAATACAACCTAAAGCAGGAGTAGGCCTTTACCTCGTTGCGAGGGGCCGAACCTGGGTAAAACTCTCTGTGTCCTTTGTCCCATTTTGACCCCTTCAAGCTAACTACGTTGTGATGGCTCCACACCTAAGTCCTTATGCTAGGGCATATGCCGTGATAATTCCACGACAGTTGGCGCCCCCATGGGGCCAGCGCGCGGTGGTTTCGAGTTCTTGAAGGGCAGCTTCGCAGGGCTCAAGGGATACGTTGTGGGCGGATGACTAAGAGTCATCATGGCAAGCTCTACATCGATGACGCGGGCTGGGGCCCCGAGGCCGGCTCAATCGAGTACGGGTACCGGGTCCCCTTCGGTGGAATTCATGTCTTCATCAGCAAGATTGGTGAGTCGGAAGCAGAGTCGGACACCTGCGCCGACATCGTCAAGACGGCTCAGCGTGCACGACCCGTCAAGGTTCAAGCCGCCCCGAAGCATGTCTTTGTTGGCTTTACTCAAGGAATAAATCTGGAAGGAGGATCTGAGTCCGGTGGTGAGATGGTCGTCTATTCAGGCGATGAGTCCTCATCCGGTGAGACCAAATCCATGTATCGAGTTCAGGATGGCGGGCTTGGGGGCTGTTCCGATGGTGACAGTATTCCAGACCCCTATGAGCCGCCAAACCGGATTACAATCTTCATGGCCGGTACACAGTCAGGGCAGAATTCTTCAACTACGACACCAATGATCTCCTTTTCAGCGATGGCAACGGCAGCTGGGGCAGGAGGACCTGTGCGCCCGCCGGCTCAAGTTTTATCTGAACTGTTGGATGCTCTGGCAACGTTGTTGACAGCGGAGGTGACCCCGGCGAACCAAAAGCAACATAACATGGACGTTGTAAACTTACGTGATGAGATAGCTCAAGCAAAGGAGGATCTAACGCTAAGAACACCCGGATGGCGACGGAGCGAGACGCCTTGGAGAGGGAGGTAGAACGACTTCCAGCAGAAAATGTTCGCTTGAGCTTGGACCGGGACACATCAAACGATGTCTTTAACAGAAGGCATGTGAGCCGTTTACCCCCGGTTTACGATGTGAGAAACCTTTTCAACACGCTTGTGGCAGGAACCAGTAATGCACCTATGGTGGATTGGGCCATTGAGGCGCCGGCGGCTGGAGCACCAGTTCAGCCACGTGCTACAGACTCCCCGTGTTTGAATTTGACCCCTCCTTAGCATGTTTCGACGCCCCCGGGTCATTATTCTAATCCTTTGGATAACATGATAGCGGCTGCTTCTTGATTGTGGCTCTCCCGTTTCAGGATGAGTCGCCAGCGGCGATGGAAATACAGTGATCTAGAGAACTTCTTCAGACGGATGTTACTCAATAGGCGGCTTATCCATACAGTCGTGATCGGATTCATTCAACCCCACGTCCAAGCCAGAGTTATAGCAGACACAGTGATGAGCCGGTTGTATCAGGCAGTGAGCGGCACCGAAATCAGCCTCATAGGCTTGACCCGCCGCGTGCTAGTAATGATGCTCAGGCTTTGGTGGACCATGGCAGGGCGCGATGTGAGGCTGAGCTGGCAGCTCAGTTGGCGGCTCAACAGCAACCTCCGGTTTGTCCATCGGCATCCGTGGAGATAGGGGTGACGTCTAAAACCTTGGGCATGCCATTTTTTGTGTCGGCTCTACCCAATGAGCGCTTGCCTAAGGATTTCAAGGGCCCCGTAAGGTTCCTAACTACACAACGGATCAACCCCTAGAGGCTTGGATTAAAAGCTATGAGATGGCTATGGAGATGTTGGATGTCAGTGATGCTGTGTGTGGTAAGTATTTCACCATGATGTTGGATGGGCCGGCTCATACTTGGTTCAAGGGGCTGCCCGCTAACTCCATCAGGTCATGGGCGGAGTTGAAAGCACGTTTTATCCAAAAATTTAAAGACACGTGCAAGCAGCCTATGTCAATTCTTGATTTGGATTCTTGCGTCCAAGGAGAGGGCGAGTCAACAATCAATTGGGTACGTCGGATCCCAGCTGTTATACACTCATCGGACATTATCAATGCTGGTTCAGCAGTCCTGATGTTGGAGAAGAATTGCCGCTTCCTTCCCCTTAAGCAAAAATTGGGGCGGCTTAAGCGCAATTGTAATGATATGGGGGAGCTCATGGCGGCTCTCGTCAAATACGTCGACTCTGATAGCACTAAATACCCTGAGTCTATTGAGGAAAAAATTGGAAAAGGGAAGAAGAATGGCAATTCAAAGGGACAACATAACACGGTGAGTCAAGATGGTAATGGTAAGCGCAAGGCTGACGACGGTTTAGACTTTGTGGCTAACACCAATACGCAGAGTAATAACTAGTGTCGTAAGGGAAAAACGCTAGCGCCCCAGTTTGGAGGGCCGAAGTTCAACCTTGAGGCTATGATGAATCAGCCTTGCCCAAAGCACGGAACCTAGGATAGGGCGGCCAATCATCTATGGAAGGATGGATTCATCATGAGGGAGTATAGAAACTCTAATTTTTCCCAAAATAATCATGTCCCGCATGGCGGTTTAGGATCCAACTCTCATGGACCTGGGTTTCGAGGTGGCGGTTCAAGCTCTGGGTTTCAAGGCCAAGGCAATCAAGGCGGTTTTAATCAACAATCTGGCCAAGGGGATTAGCAGCAGTAGTCTGGCTATCAAAGCAACCCAAAGCAGTTGAATAGTGGTCAATATCATGTGTTCACCACAAGTCTGTGCAAACGAGATCAGAAAATCCATAAGCGGGCGGTGAACTCAGTTGAGCCGACATTACCTCGTTATTTGAGATGGTGTGAGCAGCCTATTGTATGGAGCCGTGAGGATCACCCGCCCCGGGTTGACAATCCAGGTTAGTTGGCATTGGTGGTTTCCCCTCAGGTTGAAGGATATAAGCTTACAAAGGTGCTCATGGACGGGGGTAGTAGTATCAATATACTCTACTATGATACTTTTCGTCGTATGAATTTGTCTGACAAAGATCTTAAGACGTCTTCCACTGTTTTCCATGGGGTGGTGCCTGGTAAGTCGAAGTATCTAGTGGGCAAGATAACCCTGGAGGTGGCTTTTGGAAATGATCGTGATTCCAGAGCTGAGAAACTGACCTTTGAGGTGGTCAAGATCAAGAGCCCGTATCACGCTTTGTTCGGCCGGCCGGCTTATGCCAAATTTATGGCACGACCTTGTTATGTTTATTTACAGCTTAAAATGTTGGGTCATAAGGGCACCATAACGGGGCATGGTGATAGGAAGATTGCTCTGGATTGTGAAGAGGGTGATGCTGCGTATGCTGAGTCGGCCTATGCCACCGAGGAGTTAAATTTTTATAAAGATAATGTTGACCCAGCGGATATGACACCTTTGAAGAAGCCAACTAGAAAGAATGACCCCCTGTTGAAGTTTAAGTCGGCAGGTGACACTAAGCTGGTCAATTCTGTTCCTCGCGACTCGTCCAAGTAGTTCAACATCAGTGCTAATATGGATCCGAAATAGGAAAGCGCGCTCATCGAGTTCATCTGTGAGAACCGAGACATCTTTGCATGGAAACCTTTTGACATGCCATGTGTACCGAGGGAACTCGCTGAGCACACTCTTAATATGGATCCGAAGTTTAAACCAGTCAAGCAATTCCTTCGTCATTTTAATGAAGAGAGGCGCAAGGCAATTGGTGAAGAAGTGGCTCGGCTCTTGGCTGTTGGATTCATTGTTGAAGTTTTTCATCCTGAGTGGTTAGCTAACTCGGTGATGGTGCTTAAGAAAAACGGCACTTGGCATATGTGAGTGGATTATACAAACCTTAATAAAGCCTATCAGGCTGACCTTTTTGCTCTCTCTCGTATTGATTAGATTATTGATGCTACGGCGGGTTGTGAGTGTTTGAGCTTTTTGGATGCTTATTTTGATTATCATCGGATCAAGATGGCAGTTAAGGACCATGACAAGACAACTTTCATCACTCCCTTTGGAGCCTTCTGCTATGTGTCTATGCCCTTTGGGCTCAAGGGTGCCCATGCGACTTACCAACGGTGTGTTCAGAATTGCCTTCATGACCAGATTAGACGCAATGTTCACGCCTATGTGGATGATATTGTTGTGAAATCCAGTAAGAAAGAGACTTTGATAGATTATTTGAAAGAGACCTTTGAGAATCCCCGGGTTTATAAAATGATGCTTAACCCGGCCAAGTGTGTCTTTGGCGTGCCAGCAGGCAAACTATTGGGTTCCCTGGTTTTTGAGAGAGGCATTGAAGCTATCCCGGAGAAAATCAAGGCTATCACTTCTTTGGCTAAGACAGCATGTATCAATGACGTCCAGCGGTTGGCGGGTCGTATTGTAGCTTTGAGCCGGTTTATAAGCCTCCTAGGATAAAAGGCTATCCCTTTGTGTCAAATGATGAAGAAGACAAATAACTTTGTCTGGAGTGATGCTACTAACGAGGCGTTTGAGGCGCTTAAGAGACAGCTGGTTGAACCCCCGGTTCTTGCAGCTCCTATTGAGAAGGAGCCCTTGCTTTTATATGTGGCTGCAAACAACGGAGCTGTTAGTGTGGCAGTTGTGGTCGAAAGGAAGGAGTCAGGTAAGGAGTATCTGGTTCAAAGGCCGGTTTATTATGTCAGTAGGTGCTCATTGAGTCTACGCAGAGATACCCACATTGGCAGAAATTTGTTTACGGCGTGTTCATGGCTAGCCTCAAGTTGAAGCAATATTTCCTTGGCCATCCCATCACTGTGGTTAGTTCTGCTCCCTTGGGGGATAGTATTCAAAACAGAGAATCCACAGGTTGGGTAGCTAAGTGGGCCATTGAGCTTGGACCCCATGGCTTGAAGTATATGCCTTGGACAGCTATAAAGTCTCAAGCACTTGTGGATTTCATCAATGACTAGACGGAATCGCAGATGCCTGGGGATAAGCCGGATAGCACATATTGGACTATTCACTTTGATGGATCCAGGCAATTGGAAGGCTCAAAGGCTGGAGTTATATTGACTTCCCTGCGAGGTGACAAATTTTGTTATGTTTTAAGGTTGATGTTCCCTTGTACTAACAATGCAGCAGAGTATGAAGCCTTACTCCATGGTCTTCGAATGGCTAAAGAGATGAATCTAAGTCGGGTGAGGTGTTTTGGTGACTCAGACTTGGTGGCTCAGTAGGTGTCTGGAACTTGGGATTCAAAAGATCCACTCATGGCGGCTTATCGTCGAGAAGTTGATACTATTGCTAGTCATTTCAAAGGTTATAAAGTGGGGCATGTTGATTGCAGGATAAATGAAGCCGCTGATGCTTGAAGCCGGCTGGGGTCTCAGCGTAAGCCGGTACCTCCCAATGTTTTCCTTGATGTTTTGCATAACCCGTTAGTTAAATTGCCTACGGAGGAAGATCTTGCAATTCCTGACCTAGAGGCACAGTTTGTGGCGGCTCTCTTTGTTATTCCTGATTGGACTGTTCCATATTTGGCTTATATGACCTGGGGCGAGTTACCCGAGGATGAAACCTTGGTCAGGCAAATAACCCTGAGGTCTAAGTCAATGACTATTGTCAATGGTGAGCTACACAGATGCAGTGTTATAGGGGTGTTTCAACAATGCATTTCTCCTGAGGAGGGTCATGAAATTTTAAGGGAGATTCATGAAGGAGATTGTGGCCATCATGCCGGCTCTAAAACTCTCGTTGCAAAAGCTTTTCGTCATGGGTTTTATTGGCTGATGGCTCACGCTGATGTGGAAGATCTGGTCAGTAAATATGATGGCTGTCAAAAAATTTCAAGACGAGCTCATGTGCCGGCTCAAGAATTGAGGATGATTCCAATTATTTGGCCATTTGCAGTCTGGGGGCTGGATATGGTTGGGCCTCTGAAAAGGTCCAAGGACAAAAGACTCATCTCCTGGTAGCTGTTGACAAGTTTACAAAGTGGGTTGAAGCTGAGCCAGTCAGCAAATGTGATGCAGAAACGTCGGTTCAATTCGTTAAAAAGGTGATCTTTCGTTTTGGATACCCTCATAGTATCATTACTAATAATGGTACTACTCTGTCTAAGGGTGAAATGAAAGAATTTTGTCAACAAGAGCATATCTGTCTTGATGTATCATAGGTGGATCACCCCCAGTTGAATGGTCAAGCTGAAAGAGCTAATCAAGAAATCTTGAGAGGTATCAAACCCCGGCTTATGGTCCCTTTGTAGAGGACGCTGGGTTGTTGGGTGGTAGAATTTCCCTCAATGCTTTGGAGTATCAATACCACCCCCAACAGATCTATGGGTTACACGCCTTTCTTCATGGTTTACGGAGCAGAGGCAGTTCTCCCTAGTGACATACGTCACGACTCGCCCCGTGTGGCGGCTTATGTTGAAGCTGATAATGAGAAAGCACGTCAGGATGCTGTTGACCTTTTGGATGAAGAGCGTGACCTTGCGGCGGCTCGTTCGGCGATTTACCAGCAAGATCTGCGTTGTTGTCACAGCCGTCGTGTTTCAACCAGAACCTTTCAAGAAGGAGATTTGGTGCTCCGACTCATCGGGGATCAAACTGACATGCACAATTTATCTCCACCTTGGGAAGGACCTTTTGTGTTCAGCAAAAATCTGGACAACGGGTCACGCTACCTTATCGATGTTTGAGACCACAAGGACTCACGCACGTCGGAGGAGGAGACCCACCGGCCGTGGAATACTGCTCATCTTCGGCCTTATTACACCTGAGCCACCAGCTCTTGTGATGTACATACTTTTACCAATATATATATTATGATTAGTATAATAAAGCCGGCATCCCTGATGATTCAGGGCCTCTGTTGTTTCATTTATGAGAATCCGAGTCTTTATTGTTACTTCATAAGGTCACTTGGGGGCTTCCTGCTTATTGAGAATAGCTATGATTACCCTTTTGATCTAGCTTGTACGCCTTGATTGCAAAGTACTTGGGGGCTTCCTGCTCATTGAGCATAGCTATGACTACCCTACTGGTCCGGCTTGTACGCCTGGATCGAAATATTACTTGGCGGCTTCTTGTTAAATGAACATGAGCTTTGTTGTCCCTCGTAATAGGCTTGGACGCCAGGTGTATTCACCAAAAATCCGGGTTATCCTGCCTTTGTATGCTTTCCACTCCGACCAGGTAATCCTGGAATGACTCGTCGTACTCTTGACAGTCAATCTTATAAAGACCCTGAACTTGTCAAAGTTAAAACGGCGATTGGTCATGTGAGGCCTGGCTTACAGGTTTGAATTAAGGAGTAACTCTTGATGTTGAGGCTTGGCAGTGTTTAAATGCCTTGTTTTTCTGGTTTATATTGACTTTGAATCTTTTGGATGATTTCTGTTTGTACCATATTGATATATGGTTGAAAGTTGATTCGCGCCATGTTGCCTTGATCGCTATGATTCATATTTGAAAATATCCGGTGTTTTGCTAAACCGGCCTGGTTTTCGACGTTAATTCGCCAGTATATGATGATCATATGTTTGGAATTCTGTACTCTAAATTTTTTGGGATGTTAGCCTTTGCTGTCTATGGTGTTGTAAGCCGGCGGTAGGAATATATTGCACAGAGTGTTGCGATCTGAGTCTGGGTTGTTACCCTTACTGCATGTAGCATGGTAAGCCGGCAATACGCATAAGTATCACATGTATGATATTTATTTTGTTATGATTATATGAGGTTTTGATAAATCAGTCCTGGTTATGGACGATGCAGTCACCAGTGGTTTTTTATATGGGGCATTATGACCCACCTTGGGGTAAAACGCCAAGGCACTTGTGCTCTGTTTGCATGCAGGGTTTATGACAACATGATCAGCAAAGTTGATAATGATTATGAGCATAAACAGTGGATCTTCAAAATAAGATCAAACGGCTCATAAGTGTTATGCAAATCAACATACGTGATGGCATGGCACATCATTGTTTTCAAGCTAGCCTATTACAAGGCAACAGACGGCCCAAAAGAATAAGTGTTTGACAAAGTATTTTAACTGGCAGATGCTAAGCCGGCCTTCGGATTACTGGTCTTGACCTTGGCGGGTAGAGGGTTCCGGGTCATCTTGCACTGGTTCATCGTCTTCCTCTTCACCCATTGGCTGGAAGTCAAAGGTTGCCCAATTGATCCCAGTCAAAGCTTTGAATACAACCTCATTAGCAATAAGTGTTAACGGGTCAATGTCAGGGGCAAAAGTGTGCTTACGAATTGGAGGAGTAAGGTCCTAGGATTCATGGATCGGTGCTTTAACCTTCTTGTTGTCAGCATCATAAACCGCATGATAATGGGACAGGTCGGTATCTGCAACTAATTTGCTTGCTAAAGGACACATTTCTCTTGCTATTAAAGCAAAGTCCTCAACACTGAAGGGAGACCTGTCCTCCTTTACACTGGGGCAGCCATTGGGCAAGTCTTCGGGGTCAAGATCTACTTGCCACGCCTTGGCCCGGGTTAGTGCAGTGATTCCACCGGCTCTTGCAACTGATCGTTTAAGATCCGCAACCCGTTGGGGTAGCACAGATAACTTCTCCAGCGTTTCCTTGATGAGGGTTGGCGGTTCCTTCTTATGCAAAGCTGCAGAGGTAGCTTGTTGCGCGCCAGTATACAGTTGCTCTATGAGAGTATAGGCGGCTTTCAGCTTCTTGCGCATGTCTGAGCCAACATGGGTGATTCTGGAGCCTGTATTACCAAGTAAATCTATAAGCCGGATGAATGATTATTACAATGCATTGGTAGTAACAAATTGAGATAAAGTTACTTACAGAAGATGGCAGCAGTCACGGTATTTATTTGATGTTTTAAACCGGTAAGCTCTTCAGCCACCGGTTTAAGGGCTGCTTCTGCTTCTTCTGCTCTCTTCAATAGAGTCGTTTTCTCCGTCTCCTAGCCTGCCTGGTCATCCTTGAAGTTCTTCTTCAGCTTCTCCATCTCTGCCAAGGCGGTGGTCAATTCTGCTTTGGCCTTGGAGGTTTCAGATTGCTGAGACTTGATATTCTCTTGAAGATCTGCGACTTGGGATTCTTTGACATTGAGTTCAGCCTGCAGGATGCAAACAATAGGCAGGGTTAGAGTCATCTTATTTAAAAGTCCCAAGCACAATACAAGTATTTCACTTGGCACTTGGGGGCTAATGCACATTGCTTTTTTTGAAGACAATTTTATGATGACCCGGCTACATTATTGTGACTATAGCTGATTCATGGGGGCTATATACTTGGATTTTATGGACAACTATGGTAATGAGTCACGGCTTATCTTGAAAGTTTAAGCCGGCCCTTGGGGGCTACACATGAAAAGTTGAAGGATTGCTATTTGAAGTCCCGACTTATCTTGAAAGTATAAGCCGACCCTTGGGGGCTACTGGATTTGATCTACAAGGCTATATAAAGTCTACAGTACATTCAATTCTATCATATCCTGTAAACTTGGCGGCTGATACAAGTATATTCATAGGAAGAGGGTTGTAATGTTTACCTCAAAACGCTCCTTCATCAAGTTAACTAAGCCGGCTTCAAAGTCGCGGCTTGTGTGCAGGCAGTTCAGATATTGTAGCGACCAGACTTCACACAGTCTGATCTCTGTGCATCAGTGTCATCCCTGGATCGGTAATGCTCATACTTCTACGTGAAGAACCTCGCCTCCGATGGCGACTGGGTTAATCTGCCGGCTTACGACGCCGGCCCCCCGGCTGGGAGGCTCCCCAGCTGGTCTCATCGGGTCAAGTCGCTGACTCCCGCCGGAGCCGCCGCCGTAGCGCGACTCCGAGTCCTGACGCAGTCGGAGGGCCTCGTCGGGTCCGACTTGCTGCCCGCCTTCGTGGCGCGCCGAGTTCTCCCGCTCCAAGGTCGGCCTCACCTGATCTGTCAGATGAGCGGCCCCCGAGACCCAAGTCGGATGAGCACCAAAGAGATGCCCCGCGCGGAGGTGGCAAACATGGTGAATCATATCGCGAACTGCGAGTTCGGGGAGGACTGGCAGTTCAGCAAAAAGCCATACTCGCGCGACAACCCCCCACCAGTGGTAAGTCACATCTCCTTGTTGCTTTGTCTCCTTTGTGGCCGAATCCGGTTTTTGATTCTCCTTGGTTTCTTCTGAACTAGAACCCCCTCATGCAGCCTGCAGCCGGTGCTACGAGACAGCCCCGCGAGTTTGTCCCCGATCGTGCGGAGAGCGACGTCGACGACCCCGACTTGGGGGCAGCGGCGATGGAAGCTGACGCCGAAGGCGGGGGAGGAGGAGCGGTTGGCGGCTTCAGGCCCTCGGCCACCTTCACCGACTGGCCTGGTGATGACACCGAAGGGGAAGTCGCCCCGCGCCATCAGCCGAGGGTCGGCTCGTCGGGCGCCGGCTCCTCCGCCGGCCTGGCTGGCCAAGGCGGCGCGAAGAGGCGTCACGCCGGGCCGAGTGCGCCTGGCGGCAAATTGAAGAAGTTCAAGGGGGCGGCCGCCGCGACCAAACGGGAGGAGGCTGCCGCGAAGGTCAACCGCTTCCGTAGGGAAGTGAGAAGGCCGCCGCTAGTCTCTGCGTAAGTCTTTATGCTTTTTTATTTTCCTTCGGTGAATCTTGTCCGAGTCTTCTTTTATACTCCTCCCATTTTTCTTCAGGGCCCCTCTTTCCCTTGAGAGAGTCGCCGTCCCCTCCGTCATGGGGTCGGCAGAGACGTCCACCAACATTCGGCGGGTCGACCCCGCCGCCGACCTCCAGGAGGCGATGGAGCGAAACGCGCGGGAGAAGCGCGACGAGGAGGAGGCCGACCGTCTGGAGAAGGCGGAGGCCGAGAAGGCGGCCGCCTCCGCCCAGAAGAAGCTGGAGGATGCCGAAGCCGCCCTTGCGGCGAGATGGCGAGCCGAGGAGGCCGCGCGTCGCCGATCGGCGATGCTCGTCCCCCCCACTATCCTCTGCACCGCCGCCTCCAGAGTTCACGGGACAGACCGGAGGGGCCGGCACAGAGAACCCCGTCGTGGAGAAGAAGAGTGGCGAGGCCTCCATGTCGGACACTCTCGTGCCGCCACCGCCGCCTCCGCCGTCGTCTGGGAGATCGCACGGCAAACAGCCGGCTGGTCCGACGGAGCCGCCGACTGCGGACGAGTCTGAGGCGAGGCTGCTTCTCCAAGTCGCCTCGCCGGTGGGCCGCCGTCTTGAGAGAGCGACCTCGGCGCCGCGACCTCGGGAGACCAGCGCCGCCAGCTCGGCAACCCTAGACACTGAGCAACAAGTGCCGTGCCCATCGGGTGGTTGCGCGGAGGCGGCACCGGGCCGCTGAATCAGGCACTTCTGGACGTTCAGGCGAAGCTGCGCGCTGAAGGCGATGCCCTTCAAACTTGCACCAGGGCGCATCTGGCAGCGCGCACGGCCATCCGAGTATGTTTCCTTCTTTTTTTTATTCTTGTTTTTCTCTGTGGGGGCGCGCTGGCGCACCCACTGGGTGTAGTCCCCGAGTTCCGGGCCGGCTGCTGAGCAGGCGGCTCGGAACTCCCTCTGGCGAGTTCCTAGTACTTATTTTGTCTGACATCGTTGTTTGCAGGAGTATCACAACCTCCGCGCCACTGCCTTCAACCGCAATGTTGAGGAGTTGAGCAAGCGGACTGCCGACTTGACGGAGAGCCGGAGTAAGTTCTTTTCCCTCTCTTCTTCGCGGGGGCGCGCTGGCGCACCCGCGGGCTATAGTCCGAGAGATTCGGACCGACCGCTGAGCAGTCGAGCCGGATCTTTCCGGCGATCTTCTTTACTGACGACTTCGTTGTTTCCTTTTTTGTTCTTCTTTCTTCGCGGGGCGCGCTGGCGCACCCGCGGGCTGTAGTCCCCGAGATTCGGGCCGACTGTTGAGCAGTCGGGCCGGATCTTCCTGGCGCCCTTCTTTGCTTGACGACTTATTTGTCTCTTTCTTTCATGTTTCAGGGGCCAACGCTGCTCTTCAGGAGCAGCTGGGTGGAGTTAACACTGCCTTGCGCATCAAGGGGGAGGAGTGCAACAAACTCACTTGGAGCACCATCTGCTTACTGCGCAGCTGGCCGAGCAGAAGGAGCTGCTCAAGAAGGTGCAGGATGAGGCCGAGAAGAAGGAGGCTGCTCTCCTGGCCGAGTTCGAGAGCGAGCGCTCCTCCTGGACCGACAGGGAGGCAATGCCGACTTCCGGCTTCCACGAGATTGAGGATATCGTCGATGGTGAGCTTTCTTTCTTTGAATTTCCGACTATGTGTTAGGCTGACTTCTGATTTTTTTGACTTGCTTCTTTTTTGTCTTGGCAGACTTCTTCCCTGGACACTCGCAGGCAGTCCCTCTGGCCATCGAGGCTGATCGTGAGGCATGAAGGGCAAACGGTGAGGTGATTGCCGCCAACGCTCCCCTTACCGTCGATGAGCAGCTTCTGAGCATCGAGGCCCGTCTTCGTCCGGCCCACCGACGGATGCGCCGGCTTCAACGTGCCGGCGCCCAGGCGGTTGCCGCTCTGTGGCCAGACATGCCGGCTCTGCGCACCGTCAGTCGGACCGCCGACAGGCTGGAAGTCGCCGCCGGCCATCTTGAAGCTTGGAAGGGTTCCTCGGCCCGGGCCGGAGCGCGCCGGGCCTTGGAGTTCGTCAAGGCGTGGTATCCGGGGCTGGACCTGGACCATCTGGCCGCATTCCGGTCAGAGGCCCAGGCCGAGCTGGAGGCTGTGGAGGGCGCCCTTGTCGAGCATGCGGCGGCCATCGCCGAGTACACAGACACCAGTGTCTTTGTCCCCGAGCGGGCTGAAGGCGGCGAGGAAGTGCCGCCAGAGTGTTTCGGGATGAACCCGGAATATGGCGAGGACTCGGCGGAGGTGATTGACTCCAGGACCGAGGAAGAAGGCGAGGTGGAGGACGAAGGCGAGACGGAGGTGCCAGAAGGCGGAGCGGGCGACCAGCCTCAGCTCAACCGCGCCTCTAGCAACGAGCCGCGTCCGACCGAGCCAACTGCCGCTGGCGGTGATCAAGCCGAGACCGCCCAGCCGACTGCCTCGGCGCCTGACACCGCCATCTCCTCCAACCCTCCGAACCCGTCTGCTGCTCCTTAGGCTGCCTTCTGGCTTTATTTATCTGTTCTAGAAGGTCTTTGATGAACTTGTTAATTTGCACAATTCCACCCTCGGGGTGTATTTTAAACTTCTGTCTGAAGATTCGGCCAATGGGCCTATGCTTATGTAAATATTAATCCGAGTCCTATCTTTCCTTGCTCATTGCTCCTTTGGCTTTTTCCTTTGCCGCCTTCCCCTGGTTGCCGCTTTGCCAGCCGGCAGACCGCTCTGCAGACTACCGCTGGGCCAAATGCCTGGCTACTTTGGGGAAAGCAAGTACTCGCCTTTCTTCGGAGTTTATTTAACAAGTTGGATAGAAAGCAGTAAGCAGAATACTCGTGAGTCGGCTTGTAAGAAAGGAGGGCTAGAAGCCGGCTTAAGCTATGTTGATGTTTTGGGTCCTTAGCCATTTTTCGTGTGGACGCCCATTCATCCTTACTCCTGCTTACCAAACAGTCGCTCTGCGAGCTGCGGCTTCTAGCAGGAGACGGCTTAGGCGCCGCACACTACTTGTCCGACTTCAGGAAACATTTCATAGCGCCAGACAGCGAATCCCCGGGCCGACTAGTCGAACCCAGCGCCAAGCGGCATAGCAAGAAGTAGCATACTTGAAGGCATAATTCTTATCATACAGATAATCAAAAGGGGCAGTCCCCGAGCTCGTCTCGGGGGGCCCGAAGTCTCGGTACTTTTAATACAAAGGGGTAGTGTGATACATACTGAATCAACTGTAAAACCTTCGGAGGAGGTTTCCATTCCATTGTCGTTCCGACTCTTTGCCGGAGTCGTCTCTCTTGCGAGCTCGGGGCTTCTGAGCATCGATCAGGTAGTAGGAGTGATTGCCCAACACCTTGCTGACAATAAAGGGGCCTTCCCAAGGTGCCGAGAGCTTGTGCTGGCCGACTGTCCGCTGGATCAGTCAGAGCACAAGGTCGCCTTCTTGGAAAGATCTTGGCTTGACATTCCTGTTGTAGTATCAGCGCAGGCTCTGCTGGTAGATGCCGGATCGACTGAGTGCTAACAGCCGGCCCTCTTCCAGCAGATCGACGCCGTCTTGACGTGCTTCTTCTGCTTCCTCCTCGGTGTACATGGTGACTCGCGGGGAGTCGAATTCTATGTCCGTAGGGATGACGGCTTCAGCACCGTAGACGAGGAAGAAAGGCGTGAAGCCGGTTGACTTGTTTGGAGTCGTGCGCAGACTCCAGAGGACGGCTGGTAGCTCCTCGAGCCAACAGCCGACCGAGCGCTCCAGTGGTTCAACCAGGCGGGGCTTGATGCCGGATAGGATGAGGCCGTTTGCTCGCTCTACCTGGCCGTTTGACTGCGGATGGGCGACGGACGCTAAGTCCAGTCGGATGCCCTATGTAGCGCAGAAACGGGCCAAGGCTCTTTGGCAAAATTTGTGCCATTGTCGGTGATGATGCTATGTGGTATGCCGTACCGAGTCATAATGTCGGCGATGAAGGTTACTGCAGTCGGACCATTCAATTTCTTGATGGGTTTTGCTTCTATCCACTTGGTGAACTTGTCCACTGCGACAAGTAGGTGAGTTAGGCCGCCTCGTGCCGTCTTGAATGGTCCCACCATGTCTAGGCCCCAAACCGCAAAGGGCCAGGCGATGGGAATGGTCTTGAGCGCCGACGCCGACTGGAGCAGCTTGGAAGGGAACATCTGGCACCCTTTGCAGTTTTGGACTAATTCTTTGGCCTCTTCCAGGGCAGTCGGCCAGAAGAAACCGTGTCGGAAGGCTTTGGCGACGAGCGCCCTTGAAGCCGCATGGTGGCCACACTCGCCTTCTTGGATGTCTCTGAGAATTGCTTGGCCTTGCTCTACCTCGACACAGCGTTGGTAGACACCAGTGACACTGCGCCTGACCAGCTCTCTGTTGACTATGGTATAGGCTGCCGCTCGGTGTTGCACTTGCCGAGCTAGGATTTCATCAGCTGGCAGCTCTCTGTTTACTAGGAACTTGAGGATGGGCTGGGCCCATGAGGGTGCTGCCACTTCTTCGATTGCCACTATTGCGACTTGGACAAGGGTGGCTGGGCTGGGAGGCGGTGGGCTGGGATCCGTGGCCGCTTGCTGGGTCGATGAAGTCCCTGGGCCGACTGGAGCAGTCCCCGGGCCGAGTTCTAAAGTCCCCAGGCTGACTATCGCAGTCCCCGGGCCGGGTTCTGAAGTCCCCGGGCCGGCTTCGACTGCGGTATTTTTGGAACCGTCTGTGAGGACTCTTGTGCCGTCTGTTGGTGCTCTTGAGTCGGATCCGACTTCCTCGGGGGGAGCTGGCACAAAAATGGAGTCTGATTCTGGCGAAGGCTTGATAGACGGCTTGAGGAGGCGCCGAAGGGCGACGCCGGATGGTATTGCTTGACGAGTGGAGCCGACTCGTGCCAGGGCGTCTGCTTGGTCATTGTCATTTCTTGGAATGTGAAGGAATTCACACCCCTCGAAATATCCGCTGAGTTGCTGCACCAGGAAGCGGTAGCTCGCCATGTTTGCGTCTTTGGTGTCCCAGTCGCCAGATGACTGCTGGACCACCAAATCGGAGTCGCCGTAGCACAGGATCCGGCGGATGCCGAGTTCTTTGGCAAGCCGGAGCTCGTGAACGAGCGCCTCGTATTCGGCAACGTTGTTGGAGGCGGCGAAGTGGATCTGCAGCGCGTACTTGAGCTTGTCGCCTTTGGGGGAGGTGAGGACGACGCCGGCTCCCAGGCCGGTGCGCATCTTGGATCCATCAAAATGCATTCGCCAATGGGTGGAGTCAGGTGCTGGCGGCAGGTACTGGGTCTCGGCCCAGTCGACAAGGAAGTCGGCCAGTGCTTGTGACTTGATGGCGGTGCGGGGCTGGTAGTAGATGGTGTAGGGAGCCAAATCTATGGCCCACTTGGCTACTCGGCCTGAAGCATCACGGCTTCCGATGATCTCGGCCAGTGGAGCGGTGCAAACCACAGTGATTGGATGTTCTTGAAAGTAAGGCATCAACTTCTTGGCGGCGAAATGCACGCCGTAGCACATCTTCTGGTAGTGGGGGTAGTTCTGCTTGGAGGTCGACAGTACCTCACTCAGTTAATATACCGGTCTCTGGACAGGGAGCGCCTTGCCTTCCTCCTTGCGCTTGACTACGACAACTGTGCTGACTACCCGGCTGGCGGCGACAATGTATAGGAGCATAGGCTCTTTGGGAGTCGGAGCCGCCAGCACAGGGGGAGTAGTTAACAGCTTCTTCAGCACGAGAAACGCTTCATCCGCCTTGTGGTTCCACTAAAAAAAGGTGGTCTTCTTCATTAGTTGGTACAAAGGGAGAGCCTTCTCGCCCAGCCGACTGATGAATCGGCTGACGGACGCCAAACAGCCGGTGAACTTCAGCACATCTAATAGTCGCCGGGGGACTGCCATCCTCTCGATGGCTTTGATCTTTACAGGGTTGCACTCTATGCCGCGTTCAGAGACCAAGAAGCCAAGGAGCTGGCCAGCTGGTACTCCGAAGACGCACTTCTCCGGATTGAGCTTGATCTGAAATCGGCGCAGATTCTCGAAGGTTTCTTGGAGGTCTTCTAACAATGTTCCCCGCTTTTCCGTCTTCACTACCACATCATCCACATAGACGTGGGCATTTCTGCCGAGTTGCTTGAGGAGACACTTCTGCATGCAACGCTGAAAGGTGGCGCCGGCATTCCTCAAGCCGAACGTCATAGTCAGGTAGCAGAAGGCTCCAAATGGCGTGATGAAGGCAGTCTTCAGTCTGTCTGCTGGGTTTAGCTTGATCTGGTGATATCCCAAATATGCATCTAAGAAACTCAACAGCTCGCATCCGGCTATGGAGTCTATCACCTGGTCAATTCTTGGCAGAGCGAATGGGTCTTTGGGCCAAGCTTTGTTGAGGCTTGTGTAGTCGATACACATCCGCCACTACTTGTTCTTCTTCAACACTAGGACCGGGTTCGCCAGCCATTCTGGAAAGAACACCTCCACAATGAAGCCGGCCGCTAGGAGTCGGGCTATCCCTTCTCCAACAACTCTTCTTTTCTCTTCTGACAGGCGGCGCAAGGGCTGCCTGACGGGCTTCACATCAGATCGGACATGTAACTTGTGCTCGGCGAATTCCGTCGGTACACCTGGCATGTCTTTAGGGGACCATGCAAAGATGTCTCGATTCTCACGGAGGAAATCGACGAGCTCGCCTTCCTATTTGCTGTCTAGGTTCGTACCTATGACAGCGTGCCTCTCCGAGTGCTGCGGATCCAAAGGTATCCTCTTTGTTTCTTTAGCCGGCTTGAACAAACCATCAGCTTCCGACTCCTTGGGGTCGGGCGCAATCTCTGGCTGCTTGCCGGCCACCTCCACAACCCGGTCAAGGAGCCGCCTTTCAGCTGCGATCACCAGGGACTCGGCCAACCGACTGCTCTCGGCCACGCAGGCAGACGACTTCCTGTAGTCGCCAGCCAAGGTCAGAATCCCCTTTGAACTCGGCATCTTCATCTTGAGGTAGGCGTAGTGGGGGACCACCATGAACTTGGCTAAGGCAGGTCGGCCAAGCAGCGCTTGGTATGGGCTTTCAAGATCCACCACTTCAAACCAGACTGGCTCTCGGCGAAAATGATCTTTGTCTCCGAAGAGAATGTCTATCTGGATTTTGCTGATTGGGGAGCAGGAAAGGCCAGGCACAATGCCGTGGAAAACAGTTCGGCTGCTTTGAAGCTGCTTCTGCTTGATTCCTAATTTCTCCACGGTATCCTTGTACAGGATGTTGATGCTGCTGCCTCCGTCAATCAATACTCGCGAGAAGCAAGCGGCCCGCCTATCAGTGGCCAAGGTAGCACTCAGAACCAAGGCGTAGGAGCCCGGATTCGGCATCATCTCTGGGTGATCTGATCTGCTCCAACTGATAGGCTTCTCGGACCAATGCATAAACTCCGGAGTTTCGGATGCTACTGCGTTCACTTCTTGCTGCTGCAACCGTCTGCTGCGTCGATCATCAACCATACTGGTGAACACCACATAAGCTCCATGTTCTTCGGGGTATTCATCTTGTACGGCGCCGACTGGCCTGGCCGCCGGCGGCTGGGGCGGCTGTGGAGGCGGCGGCCCAGCAGGCGGTGGAGGAAGGAGGCCGTCTCCCTTGGCGATTCTGGTGAGCCAGTGGCATTTCCGGGTGGTATGGTTTGATGGCTTCGCGCCGCTGTGGAACTTGCAGGGACCATCCAACGTCTGCTCATAAGAGAAGGCCGACAGCCAGTTGGACTTGCCGCCCTTCTGCCGCTTCACCGGAGGCTGCGCCTCAGGCTGTTGTTCTTTGACTGTCGCGACCTGCCGACTGCTGGAAGTTGGCTGCGGGGCCTTGCGCTTGTGATCATTCAGCTGCTGTCGCCGACTGGTATCTCCAGCCGGAGTTCTGGGAGCCTGAGGGGCCACTTTGCCAGTCGCACTAACTTGAATCTCTGTCTTCATGGAGGAGTTGGCGGTGGCATACTTGTCTGCAATGACCAGCAACTCGTCGAGGGTCTCGGGCTCGTCGCAGAGGAGCCGGTGCTTGAGGAGCGTGCCTTCTCTGCACCCGGCGGTGAAGTACTCGATAGCCTGCACCTCGTGCACGCCCTCATAGGAGTTCCGAAGCTCACCCCATCGCGTAAGGTAGTCGCATGTCGACTCGTCTTGGCCTTGCACGCACAAGGAGAGTTGTCGTGGCTTGGGAGGCCGCTTGTACGTGCTGGTGAAGTTGCGGATGAAAGCTTCGGTGAAGTCGACCCAACTGTTGATGCTGCGGGGCTTTAAACTGTTCAACCATGTCCGGGTCGTGCCTTGGAGCATTAGCAGAACGTACTTCATGGCAACACGCTTGTTGCCGTTTGCTATGTTGACGACTGTGGATTAGTCAACTAGCCAATCTTCCGGCTTCACGGAGCCGGTGTACTTGGGTGTGTCTCAGGGGAGCATGAACCCTTTGGGGAAAGGCTCATCTCAGATGCGGGGCCCAAAGCAGGGTGGACCCAGCTCATCTACTACTTCCAGTGCCAGGGATTGGTGGAGTCGGTCGATCCGGTGGCGAGCGTCGTTTTCTCCGACTCCTTCTCGACGGCCGAGGCGGTCGCCGAGAGTCGGATGCTTGATAGGCGGTGGGGAGACTCGTCTTTCCCTTCGTGGTGGGGGAGGCAGGTAGTCGCCCTGCCGCTCCACTACTCTTGGGCGGCCGTCTTGGTCGCGCTCGATGGTGATGCGAGTCCTACTGTGGCTGACAGCCGGATCCTTCTCTTTTCTTCCGCGGACTTCGCTAGTCGGCGTCTGAGACATCGCGCCTTGATCTCGGCGGGGAGGTAAGTCGTCGTTCTGTCGCTGTGGCGCCTCCGTGCGACAGCCAGCTTCGTTCTATGCAGCAGCCGCTTTGAGGAGTCGCTGGACTCGCTCGGTCATTAGGCGGCGCTCTTCGCCTTCGAAGTTGTCTAGCTCGTCTGCTGCCGCCTGGGCGGCATGGATGTTCAGGCGTGGCATATACGGGGCGATCGGCCCCGAACAGGTTGGCGACGGCTGCGCCGTGTTGTCGGACCGCGCCTAGGCGGCTAGGCCCAATCGGCGCCGGCGAGCCGCCCACAGCGCGATCTATCTCACGTTGGTAGGCCTCCGACAAGCGTCTCATGCTTTCCAGCTTCTTCGCGCCTTCGACAAGCTGAAGGCGGCGTGCCTCTAGCGTCTCGGCGTCAGCGTCCTCCAGAATGGGCGCCGTCAGGTCTCGCAGAGCCGCGTCGAGCGGGTCATGAGCTCCTTCACCAGAGTGCTCGCCATGACTGATGATGAGCACTTCCGTGATGGAGCTTCCGCTGCTCGCCTCGCGAGGGAGCGGCTCGTCGTAGATCACCATGTTGGAGGGGAACGTGTCGGGCGACACGCCGTCGGAGTCGACCAGCATCGGGTCGGTGGAGCCTACGTACTCCAAGTCCATGGAAGGCTCGCCGGCGACGTGGAGACGGTCGAGGAGGCCCGCGAGGAGGCTTTCGGGGCCGCCCATGCCTGCATCGGATGCAGGCTCGTCGGAGATGCTAACCTCGTCGAGAAGGTCAGCGAGGCAGCTCGCCGCGCAGGCGTCGTTGACGCTTTGCAGCGCGTCGGGGCAAGCGCCATCGGGCGTGCCGGGCTAGCTACACTCGCGGGGGAGGAAAAGGGTTCCCGTCCAAAGCAGGTCTCCGGATGACAGTGCACCTCGCCCCAAGGTGGGCGCCAAATGTCGGGGGTTGGGTGCGACATATGCCAAAGGATGGCTTATCATGGTGGGAGCGAGTAGAACGTCGCCGGTGCCAGGAAACAGGATTAGGCGAAGGCATGCACGCCGGCAAATCTTACCCAGCTTCGGGGCTCTCCGGGGAGATAACACCCCTACTGCTGCTCTGCGGGGTCTCCGCATGATCACTAAGGCGTAGTGACTACAAGGTTGCTCCTAGAGCTGTATTCTGGAGGTAGAAGGAAGCAAGGCTAGCTTTCTTCTTCCTATATCATTTGGTCTAAGGCTAATGGATGCGAACGCTTTGCACGGGTGCCCCGGGGGGTTTATATAGGCCTGCCCCCCGGGGATACAACGGTAATCCGGCTGGGCGCGGGTCCCAGGCATCTGTCTCACAGGCCGCCGTCTTCTCCGCCGACTGATGGGGCCCGCCGACTCGCGGGCCCCACCGGCGAGTCCGGCACTGTAGCCGTGCTTCTGATGACGCAGGCTTGGTCATTGGGTCATGGCAACAGTGCCGCCATCTATCGGGCGATCACTGTCGTTACTCCTCGTCTTGTCTGATTAATGGCGCGTGGGACCCGTGAGAGGGGCTGACCGACTCCGGGGAGCCGACTCCCACGAGGACGCCTTCGGGGCGTATCCGCCGTCTTCTAGCTCTCACTGACTGGCGGGTCCGCCGTCTCTAAGCCGTATAGGTAGGCCATCGTGGCCACAGTGCGCTGTGTACTGTGGCCGAGGTCAGCCTGGCATGGCTACAGTGCCGGGCCATGCCGGAGATCTCCGACGGTACGGCATACTGTAGCCACGCCGGCTCCTCGCAGGCAGGAGGTGACGGCCACACCGTGGTCGTACCCGCAATGAGTGTAGAGTCGTGGGCCGACTCTCTACAGCCGGCTCCTCTGGAAGTCGCCGGCCACGAGTCGGCCCATCTGGGAGTCGTCATCTGAGACTCGGTTCATCTGGGAATCGTCATCTGAGACTCGGCTCATCTGGGAGTCGTCATCTGAGACTCGGTTCATCTGGGAGTCGGCATCTGAGACTCGGTCCATCTGGGAGTCGGCATCTGAGACTCGGCATCTAAGACTCGGCTCATCTGGGAGTCGTCATCTGAGACTCGGTTCATCTGGGAGTCGGCATCTGAGACTCGGTCCATCTGGGAGTCGGCATCTGTGACTCGGCTTTGAGGGGCGCGGCCCGCCCCGATGTCTTGAAAGGTTCTGGGGCTTGGGTCAGCCTACCCATGGCCCATTACTCCGACAGGCATATGCCGTCATAATTCCACGACACCTACCTATTATGGCCTCTCCATAGCCATTCCGAGATATATTGCCATGCAACTTCCACTGCTTCCGTTTTGATGAGTTGAGCATATAGCTGACATAGTAGTTGTGGCTCAGCCACCATGCATTTTATACATGTTACGCTAGATCATTGCACATCCTGGTACAATGCCAGAGGCATTCGTATAGAGTCATATTTTGTTATAGGTATCAAGTTGTAATTTTCATTCCTTTTGAGTTATAAGTAAATAGAAGTGTGATGATCATCATTTTTAGAGCAGTGCCCTAGTGAGGAAAGGATGATGGAGACTATGATTCCCCCACAAGTCGGGATGAGACTCCGGACAATAAGAGAAAGAAAAAAAGAAAAAAAAAGAAAAAAACAAAGACAGAAGGGGCATTGTTAGTATCCTTTACCACACTTGTGCTTCAAAGTAGAACCATGTTTTCATATGGAGGGTCTCCTATGTTGTCACTTTCATATACTAGTGGGAATATTTCATTGTAGGATTAGTTGCACACCCACTTAGTTTTCATATGGAGCTTTCATACACTTATAGCTCTTATTGCATTTGTTGCATGGCAATCCCTACTCCTCATGTTGATATCAATTGATGGGCATCTCCATAGCCCGTTGGTTAGCTGTGTCGATGTGAGACTTTATTATTTTTTTGTCTTCTTTATATTTACCCCTATCATCATACTCTATTCCACCCATGGTGCTATATCCCTGGCTTGCACTCATATATTGCGTGAGGGTTGAAAAAGCTAAAGCGCGTTAAAAAGTATGAACCAATTGCTCGGCTTGTCATCAGGGTTGTGCATGATAAATACTTTGTGTTAAGAAGACAGAGCATGACAAGACTATATGATTTTGTAGGGATAGCTTTCTTTAGCGTTGATATTTTGAAAGACATGATTGTTTCTTGGGATGCCTGAGTATTGACGTCTTTATGTCAAATTATAGACTATTGCTTTGAATCACTTATGTCTTAATATTCATGCCACGACTAGATATATGATCAAGTTTATGCTTGGTAGCATTCCACATCCAAAAATTTCTTTTTTATCATTTACCTGCACGAGGACGAGCAGGAATTAAGCTTGGGGATGCGGATACGTCTTCGTCGCATCTATAATTTTTTATTGTTTCATGCCAATATTATTCAACTTTTACATACTTTTGGCAACTTTTTATATGATTTATTTGGGCTAACTTACTTATCCAGTGCCTAGTGCCAGTTCATGTTTGTTGCATGTTTCTGTTTCGCCGAAAATCCATATCAAATGAAGTCCAAATGCAATAAAAAACTATGGAGAATTATTTTGGAATATTTGTGAATTTTAGGTGGTGGAATCAATGTAAATGGAGGCCTGAGGCCACCACAACCCACCAGGGCCCAAGCGTGCCCTGTTGTATTGTGCCCTCCTCGAACATTGGTTGGAGCTATACTTCGGGCGCAAGTAAGCTTATATCTAGAAAAAAATCATGTAAAAAGATTAACGCAATCGGATTTACGGATCTCCGAGAATTTAAGAAACCATGGAGGGCCAGATCTCGGGAGCGCGAAACAGAAGAGAACAGAGAGGGAGATCCAATCTCAGAGGGGATCCCGCCCCTCCACCGCCATGGAGGCCGTGGACCAGAGGGGGAACTCTCCTCCCATCTAGGGGGGGGGGCAACGAAGAAGAAGAATGGGGGGGCTCTCTCCCCTCTCTCCTGGTGGCACTGGAACGCCGCCAGTGCTAGGATCGTGACGGTGATCTTCATCAACAATCTTGCTACCGTCAAGACCAACTCTCTCCCCCTCTCTCCTGGTGGCGCTGGAACGCTGCTGGGGCTAGGATCATGACAACGATCTTCATCAACAATCTTGCTACCATCAACACCAACTCTCCCACCCTCTATGCAGCGGTGTATCACCCTTTCTCCCCACTGTAGTCTCTACTTCAACATGGTGCTCAACTCCATATGTTATTTCCCAATGATCTATGATTATCCTATGATGTTTGAGTAGATCCGTTTTGTCCTGTGGGTTAATCGTGATCTTGGTTGGTATGATTGTATATTTTATTTACGGTGTTGTCCTACGGTGCCCTCCGTCTCGCAAAAATGTGAGGGGCCCCTGCTGTAGGGTGTTGCAATATGTTCATGGTTTGCTTATTGTCAGTGTAGCGGAGGATGACAGCAGCCTAAACCCGGATAAGTGGTTTATGGCGTATGGGCGTGATGTCGCTTGAAGCTACGTTGATATTTCCCCAAAGTGGAAGGGATGATGCAGCACAGTGGCGTAGGTATTTCCCTCATATATGAAACCAAGGTTATTGAACCAGTAGGAGAACCAAGCAACACAACGTAAACAGCCCTGCACACAAATAACAACACCTCGCAACCCGACGTGTTAAAGGGGTTGTCAATCCCTTTCGGGGTACGGCGCCTCAAGATAGGCAAAGGACGTGAGGTAAATTTGTAGTAGATTGATAGATTGAACGCCAAATAAAATCAATAAGAATAAATTGTAGCATGGTATTTTTGTATTTTTTTTGGTTTAATAGATCTGAAAATAAACGCAAGGAAAAAGTAGATCGCAAGGCAAATATAAGAGAAAGAAGACCCGGGGGGCGTAGGTTTCACTAGTGGCTTCTCTCGAGAAAGATAGCAAGCGGTGGGTGAAAAAATTACAGTTGGGTAATTGATAGAACTTCAAATAATTATGACGATATCAAGGCAATGATCATTACATAGGCATCACGTCCAAGATTAGTAGACCGACTCCTGCCTGCATCTACTACTATTACTCCACACATCGACCACTATCCAGCATGCATCTAGTGTATTAAGTTCATGAGAAAACGGAGTAAGGCATTAAGACCGATGACATGATGTAGATGAGATCCATTTATCTATTGCGGCAGATATAGATCTCATCTTTTTATCCTTAGTAGCAATGATACATACGTGTTGGTTCCCTTTCTGTCACTGGGATCAAGCACCGTAAGATCGAACCCACTATCGGGCACCTCTTCCCATTGCAGGATAAATAGATCAAGTTGGCCAAACAAAACCCAAATATCGGAGAAGAAATACGAGGCTATAAGAGATCACGCATATAAGAGATCAAAGAAACTCAAATAACTTGCATGGATATAAAAAGATATAACTGGTCATAAACTCTAAGTTCATCAGATCCCAATAAACACACCGCAAAAAGAGTTACATCATATGGATCTCCAAGAGACCATTGTATTGATAATCAAGAGAGAGAGAGAGAGGAAGCCATCTAGCTACTAACTACGGACTCGAAGGTCTACAAAGAACTACTCACGCATCATCGGAGAGGCACGAATGGAAGTGGTGAACCCCTCCGAGATGATGTCTAGATTGGATCTGGTGGTTCTAGACTCTGCGGCGGTTGGATGAACATTTCATCGACTCCCCTAGGGTTTCTGGAATATTGGGGTATTTATAGAGCAAAGAGGTGGTGTGGGAGGCGCCCGAGGTGGCCACAACCCACCAGGGCGTGCCTGGGCCTCCTGGTACACCCTGGTGGGTTGTCCCCTCCTCGGGACTCCCCCTAGGTGCAACCAGGGCCCATCTTCTTCCTTATGGTCCATGAAAAATCATCGTAAATTGGCGTGGCATTTGGACCCCGTCTGATATTGATTTCCTGCGATGTAAAAAAACATGCAGAAAACAACAACCGGTACTTGGCACTATTTCAATAGGTTAGCACCAAAAAATGACTATAAAATGATTATACAACATCCAAGATTGATAATAAAACAACATGGAATAATAAAAAATTATAGATACGTTGGAGACGTATCAGGGGGTAAAGAGGACTTGATACTTAATGCTATGGTTGGGTTTCACGACCTTAATGGTCTTTAGTAGTTGTGAATGAAGGAAATATGCCCTAGAGGCAATAATAAAGTTATTATTTATTTCCTTAATTCATGATAAATGTTTATTATTCATACTAGAATTGTGTTAACCAGAAACTTAGTACATGTGTGAATACATAGACAAAACATATAGTCCCTAGTATGCCTCTACTTGACTAGCTCGTTAATCAAAGATGGTTATTTTTCCTAACCATAGACATGTGTTGTCATTTGATGAACATGATCACATCATTTAGGAGAATGATGTGATGGACATGACCCATCCGTTAGTTTAGCATTATGATCATTACAGTTTCATAGCTACTGCTTTCTTCATGACTTATACAAGTTCCTTAGACTATGAGATTATGAAACTCCCGAATACCGGAGCAACACTTTGTGTGATACCAAACGTCACAACGTAAACATGTGATTATAAAGGTGCTCTACAGGTGTCTCCAAAGGTGTTTGTTGGGTTGGCATATATCGAGATTAGGATTTTTCACTCTGTGTTTTAGAGAGGTATCTCTGGGCCCTCTCGGTAATACTCATCACTATAAGCCTTGCAAGAATTGTAAATAATGAGTTAGTTGCAGGATGGAGTATTACTGAACGAGTAAAGAGACTTGCCAGTGAAGAGATTGAACTAGGTATTGAGATACAGACGATCGAATCTCGGGCAAGTAACATACCGATGATAAAGGGAACAACGTATGTTGTTATGCGGTTTTACTGATATAGATCTTCGTAGAATATGTAGGAACCAATATGAGCATCTAGGTTCAGCTGTTGGTTATTGACCGGAGACGTGTCTCGGTTATGTCTACATAGTTCTCGAACTCGTAGGGTCCGCACGCTTAACGTTCGATGATGATTGGTATTATGAGTTTATGTGATATGATGTACTGAAGATTGTTCAGAGTCCTGGATGTCATCACAGACATGACGAGGAGTCTCAAAATGGTCGAGACATAAAGATTGATATATTGGAAGGCTATGTTTGGACACCGAAAAGGTTCCGAGTGGTTCGGGCATTTTTCCGGAGTACCGGGAGGCTACCGGAACCCCACGGGGAGTCAATGGGCCTTAATGTGCCATGGTGGAAGAGAGGAGGAGGCGGCCAAGGTGGGGGCACCCCCCAAGCCCAATCCGAATTGGGAGGGGGCCGGGCCCCCTTTCCTTCTCTCCCTCTCCCTCTTCCTTCTTCTCCTACTCCAACTAGGGAAGGGGGAAACCTACTCCTACTAGGAGTAGGACTCCCCCCCTTGGGCGCGCCATAGAGGGCCGGCCCTCCCCTCCTCCACTTCTTTATATACGGGGGAGGGGGCACCCCATAGACACACAAGTTGATCAAGTCGATCTTTTAGCCGTGTGCGGTGTCCCCCTCCACAGTTTTCCACCTCGGTCATATCGTCGTAATGCTTAGGCAAAGCCCTGCGCCGGTAACTTCGTCATCACCGTCACCATGCCTTCGTGCTGAAAAAACTCTCCCTCGACCTCATCTGGATCTAGAGTTCGTGGGACGTCACCGAGCTGAACGTGTGTAGATCGCGGAGGTGCCATACCTTTGGTTCTAGGATCGGTCGGATCGTGAAGACATACGACTACATCAACCACGTTGTCATAACGCTTCCGCTTTCGGTCTACGAGGGTACGTGGACACACTCTCCCCTCTCGTTGCTATGCATCACCTAGATAGATCTTGCGTGATCATAGGATTTTTTTTGAAATTACTGCGTTCCCCAACAGCGGATGCTTGCTAGAGTTCCAATCATAAGTGCATATGATCCAAGTAGAGAAAGTATGTTAGCTCATGCCTCTCCCTCATATAAACTTACAAGAATGATTACCGGTACTTGTTATCGATTGCCTAGGGACAAATGACTTTCTTATTGACAAAAGTTATCCAGTTTTACTACCTTGCATTTTATTTGTAGTTTTATTCTTGCAAAGTACTCGTAGTTTTATTCTTGCAAAATAGTTTCATACTTGTTCTAGGTAAAGCAAACGCCAAGTGTGCGTAGAGTTGTATCGGTGGTCGATAGAACTTGAGGGGATATTGTTCTGCCTTTAGCTCCTCGTTGGGTTCGACACTCTTATTTATCGAAGAAGGCTACAAACGATCCCCTATACTTGTGGGTTATCAAGACCTTTTTCTGGCGCCGTTGCCGGGGAGCAATAGTGCAGGGTGAATATTCTCGTGTGCGCTTGTTTGCTTTATCACTAAGTAGGTTTTATTTCCTGTTCTAAGTTGTTCTCTATCTTTAGTTATGGCTATGAAACACGAAACACCAAATAAATTAGTTGTACTTGTACTCATGGAGATGGGGAACCTCCTAAAACCCTCGATGCTCGTTATGTGAAAAAGATTATGCACTACTTTGATAATCCTAAGAAAACCCATTCAACTTGATAATGGGAGTAATGTTGGATCAACGTGAATACTTTAGGGATTATCGCTTAACTCATAAAGGGAAATTTTTATGGGATCAAATTTATATGTTGCGTTGGTATGGTAGGCAATTATGCTTGAGATATGATTATACTTGTTTCTCTAGGATGAACACTCTACATCTTCCCTTTTCATGCAAATTTAATGATAATGAAACCTTGGCTTCTTATGCTAATGGTATATATGATTACTATGATGTGGAATGAATAGAAGAATTTGTTGCTTTTAAGGGTGCTTACGAAATTGAATCTTTGTTTGAAAAGTTTGAAGATTTTGATGATTCATTTTATAGATCTGAAAATTTTGCTATCCTTAAATATTGCTATGACAACTATAAATACAATTCTGATATTGATGCGCTTATTGAGAAAGCCTCTGTTGTCCGAGATGAGACTAATATTTTGCAGGAGTCTATGGAAGAACGATTTGATGAAAGTGTGAGCTCATTGGATGAAAAAGATGATGAGGAGAGCGAGGAACAGAAGGAGGAAGAGCGGACTAGCTACCTGTGCCCACCTTCTAATGACAGTAACTCTCCAACTCATACATTGTTTAATGTCCCTTCGTTCTTATCGAAGGATGAATGCTATGATAATTGCTATGATCCCGTTGATTCATTTGATGATGCTTGCTATGCTTGTGGCCAAGATGCCAATATGAATTACGCTATTGGATATGAACTTGCTATTGTTCCTTATGTTAAACATGAAATTGTTGCTATTGCACCCACACATGATAGTCCTACTATGTTATTGAATTCTCCAAACTACACTATATCGGAGAAGTTTCCACTTATTAAGGATTACATTGATGGGTTGCCTTTTTCCATCGCACATGATGATTTTGATGAATACAATATGCATGTTCTTGCTGCCCCTACTTGCAATTATTATGAGAGAGGAACTACATCTCCACCTCTCTATGTTTCCAACACGAAAAAATGTAAGAAACTACTTATGCTATGTATTGGCCTTTACTTGATGTGCATGAATTGTTCTTGTATGACATGCCGATGCATAGGAAGGGAGTTAGACTTTGTCATTGCTTGATTTATGTTACTTTGTGCTCACTACTAAATGCCAAATCATTGTTAATTCAAATTGGCTTTGATATACCTTGGGATCCGGGTGGATCCATTACTTGAGCACTTTATGCCTAGCTTAATGGCTTTAAAGTAAGCGATGCTAGGGAGACAACTCGGAAGTTTTAGAGAGTCATTTATTTCTGTTGAGTGCTTTTATAAAGTTTTAAAACAATAAATATAGAGGGGAACTTAAAAGTTTTCACGAAAGATAAGCGATTGGAAAATATGCATCGGAGAAGTGAGGGTCGACCTTGAACACTTGTGTTCATGCTCATGGAAACAATGTAGAATTTTTCATGAATATTCTCAAAAAAATAATGATCCCCTTTGTCGGGGAAACTGATCCTCGAACACCTATGGGGCCGGCAGACCGGGCCCCTTTCGGTTTGGCGGGGGGCGGAGATCGCACGAAGAGCAGATCGAGGCGAGGCACACGAGCAGTTTACCCAGCTTCGGAGCTCTCCGGAGAGATAACACTCCTACTGCTGCTTGTCTGGTTGTATTATCTGGTGTTCTTGCTCTCCAAAGCGAGAGTGTGATGTTCTCTGGGCTACGGATGGATCGAAGCAAGCTGTCTGAGGCTTCGAACCTATGAGCCGAACCCCCGTCTACGTTGCGCATGGGCCTCCTTTTATATGCTAAAGGGGTCACCGACAGGTGGCAACGCAGAGGAGGGTAAAAACGTAAAAAGCAAGGTAGTTGACACAGTTGCTTGTACAGTGCATCCTACCTAACCCTGATAGCAGGGGACAAGGGCATTAAATGCCCGTCTGAGTCGCCCGAACAGTGCATAAAAGGACCGTTAGGGGCGCCACCGTTCGCCATGATGGCGATCTTGTCAGCTTCGCATGCCACTGCGCACCGCTGGCTGCACAGCCTCCCGCCACGCACGTCCGGAGAGGCCCCCAGAGTGACACGTTGGTGGATGCGCTGGAGCGTGGACGCAGAGTGGCCGCCTGCCGCGGCAAGCGCCTTGCCGCTGTTGTTATCTTGTCGGGTCCGGAAGCTTGTCGCTCACCGGGCTTCGAGGTACCTTGGTTTGTCTTCCCGGCAAGCTCCTCTTGCCGGGGCCTTGTTGCCTTGCCGGAGCGCGTGGCGCGTCGCGGCAAGTTCATTGGAGCGTCTTGGTTGACCTTCCCGGCAAGCTCCTCTTGCCGGGGTCTTGTCTCCTTAGCCTAAATACTTTGTTCTTGGATGGCTCCAAAGGAACCTTGGGGGGATCTTGGCGATCACCCGGCAAGCATTTGCCGCGGGGTGCTGCAACTGCCCGTGCACAAGTTCGGGGTACTAGGGTACCCCTAATCTAGTACACCGACAGGAGCCCCCGGGCCTGGGCCAGACACGGTGCCGAGCGCTGTTGGGCCAGGCCCAAGACAAGGCACGGGCACACGCGGGCTGGGCCACGCCAAATCTTGCTCCGTTTCCACCGCACTCTCCCATAACGGCACGTGTTGATTGCGGCATCGTGGGAGAGATCGTGGGTGGTTGTTTAAGTGGAAGGCCGAAACGTCCGCCCCGTCCCTCTTTATAAGCAGAGGAAACAGGGGCAGTTCGTTCCCCCTCGCTGCTTGCTGCTACTCGAGTGCAGGAGCTGAGGGAGTACTTCTACCTCTTTTGGGCGACGAAGACGCGTGCGCATCCGCGCACGAGGGTACTCCCGGCTGCTGCCTCAGAGTCGGCTCCAAATGGGTACCCGTTCTTCCCGCTATTCTTCTACTGCGGGCTCTGCCCGCCCTTCTCGGAATTCTTTTGTGACATTATGAACACGTATGGCTTCCGCCTCCTTGACTTCACCCCCAATGCTGTCTTGACCATGGCAGTTTTCGCACACTTGTGCGAAAACTTTGTCGGAGTCCACCCTAGTGTAGCCCTTTTCCGCCACTTCTTCATACCTCGGGTAGAGAGAGGAGAGCCGCTTGCCGGAGGGATTGCCTGGGTCTCGAGAGTCGACAAGAAAGAGGCGTACTTGGAGGGTGAGCTTCGCAGCAAGTGGGAGGAGTGGAGAGCGGAGTGGTGTTGGATCGTCGAGGAGGATCCGCAGCCCTTCACCGCCGTGCGCCAAACTCCAATAGTGCGCGGCAATGACTGGAGCAACATGGCCCCGGAAGACGAGAGGCTGAAGATCGCCATCACTAGGATTCTTCGCCTCAGGCTTGCCGGGCTCACCGTAGGTGCTGTCGGGGCAGATTTCCTCCGCCGCCGCATTGCCCCCCTGCAGGAGAGGAGGAGGCCCGCCTGGGAATTCAAGAATTCGGCGGACATCATGAGGCTGCGGCCGGGCCTGAACTACAACTTCACTGTCTTGGAGTTGGATGCAATGCTCTTGGAATTATTCAAACGCGACCCCCAGCACCGATTCACACTGCCGAGGGGCGTAGTTCCTTTGTGCAATAACTCTTCACTTGACCGGATCCGCGCCATGATGCCGTTGTGCGATTCACACGGCATCGTCCCGACTTGTCAAGAGCCTGCGGACGACGTCGTGCGAGCGTTCTTCGACACCTTGGAGGAATTGCCGGTCCGCGCCGACGAGCAGAAGAGGCTCACTCGTGACACCACCGACGAGGAGCTGCAGCTCATCGCTACCAGGGCGGAAGAGGCCGCGGCCGCAGCTGCTGCGGGTGTGTTTGGGTTCACCGTGGAGGAGGCAGAGGCCGCAGAGGCGGCAAACCTTGACGAATGCGCGGAGTTCATGGGCGAGGAGGAGCCTGCTGGTTCTGAAGCCGAGTCGAGCGAGGCCGGCGAGGAGGAGGCTGAGCCTTCAGAGAGCTTGCCGCAGGAGGAGCCCCCGGCCCCGCCAAGGAGGCGCCTTCGCAGGGCCGGGGACGCAGCAGGGCGGCAGCCGGCTCCACAGCCACCGAGCCGCGCGACGCACTCTATCGCGGCAAGCAATGTTGCCGCGGGAGCGCCTCGCGCAACAGCGGCAACTGGAGCGGGATCTTCCCGGGCCACCGCCGCCGCCCCCACCAAGCGGGCAAGGGATCCTACTTCTCCACCTCGCCGCACCGGAGGAGGGCCGGACTTCGATCTTTCCGCGCTCAGCTCCGATGAGGAGGAAGAAGAGTGAGTTTCTTTGGCGCCCTTATAATCCTTCAATCTTGCTGTTTATATCTTGTATCTGACTTGCTCCAATCTGGACGCTTTTCTTTTCAGAACATTGGCCCAGAGAGCGGCGAAGATGGCCAAGGCCGCGGTGATCGTCATCGAGGATGACCCCATCACGTCGGCAGGAGGTGGGTCCGAGACCACCTTGACGGACCCGGCAATCACCCCTCGGAGCAGCCCCCAGCGCAGCCCCCAGCGTAAGTTCATAGTTTATCCTTCTGCTGTCGGGCGCGCTTGAGTGCTTTTTCCTTTGTTGATATCTGGTTTGTTGACTTGTGCAGGAGCAGAGCAGCCTCATCAGGAGCGCCCGGAGGCCGGTCCCGAAGTGCCACCTGCTTCGACTGCGCCGCCAAGGGAGGAGTCCCCAGCAAGGGAGCGCTCTCCCGCAAGGGGGACTCTCCGGCAAGGAATGGCACTACTGATCCTGCGGCGACCGAGGCCGCAACTGAAGATCTTGGCGCAGGTAATCCACTTGCCCAGAAACTTTCACTTGGGTTCTGCTTCTTCTGTTTTTCTTTCCTTGAATTTTTGATTGATTTTCCTCCCTTCTTCGTTCTTCAGACCCATCTTTGGCTGAGCCAATGGAGAAAGAGGGCGCCGGCGAGGAAGGTGCCGGTGCTGATGAGACCGCCGGCGAGGAGGCCACCGGGGCTGCTGCTGCGGAAGCCGGCGAGGGGTCGGGCGATCGCACTGACGACCCTGAGGCCGCAGGAGCGCCGGGCGCTGCACCGACCGCCGAACCTTCTGCCGCTTCCGTGGAGCCGGGCTCCGAGGAGCCCCAGCCCGGCGCCTACTTGCAGGCTGGTGACAACATCTTCATCAAGCTACCCTGGGCATCGAGCTCCAGGGCGCCAGTCGAGGGGGAGACTTTTGACGGGGAGGTGCTCGCCTCTGCTGGGCTGTCATTGGTTGACGCGCCCGGCAGCAGCAGCGGCGAGCCTGAGGAGGAGTAGCTGCTGCGGAAGCTGCTGTCACTCTACCGCACCCGGCAAGCCAAGCTGGCTTCCCGGGAAGCGCTTGTCGCGAAGGCGGGAGTTGACATGGAGAAGCGTGCGGAAGAGCTCCGGAGCCAAAATCAAGAAGCTCTCCGGTCCCTGGCGCAGGAGCGGGAGCGAGTAGACGAGGAGCGCACGGCCTTTCTTCTCGAGAAGGCCAAGGCTGAGGAAGATCAAAGGCTTGGTGCCGAGAAGCAGTCCGCGCGGGAAGGCGAGCTAGTGCAGCGGAAGGCCCACCTCGACAGCTATGAGGAAGAGCTCGCCGAGCGCGAGCGAGCACTTGGCGGGGCGCTCAAGGAGGCAAAGGACGCCGCGGCAACTGCAGAGGCCGCCAAGAGGGAACTAGAGGAGAAGGTGGCGCGGCTGGAGGCCGAAATTGGGAAGAGTGGCGAGGAACTTGCCGCGCTCAAGCATGAGCGCGAGAAGGATGCTGCCGCCCATGGTGAGCTGCAAGGCCTTCTCGCTGAGAGGGGCAAGGAGCTCAGCGCCGCCAAGGATTCCAAAGTAGACCTGGAGCTGAAGCTGGCCACGCTAACATAGACGCTGGAGGCCGCCAAGGAGCGGGAGAAGACCTTGGCGGAGAAGGTCAAGGCTGACGCGGTGCTGTTGGAGAGCATTGCAGTCACCCAGAACTCCTTCAGAGACACAGTGGAGCACTGGACCGAGGGTCTGGTGAACACTGCCGCCGTCATCAACGAGGAGCTGGCGCGGCTGGGGATGGAGGACTTTGGGTATCCTTCCGACGAGAGCCTTCAACCCAGCTGCGGGAACATCTGCTTCTATGGCAAGGACTTGCGGCCCTGTCGGAGCTTGATGTTCCCCGACAAGCTTGCCGGAGCAAAACTTGTCGGGAGCGTCTGCTTCAACGGAACACACCATAAGGCTTGCCGGAGCAGACTACCCCTCAGCATCTGTGGTGTTGATCTTGGGGACTTTCTTGGCGGCGGATTCGGGGAGCTCTGCCGGAAAGTAGTCACTGATGGGGTCATGTACCTAGGGTAGGGTCACGGACCTGATCTAAGTACCTTGCCCAAGGACACCCTTAGAAGAGGTCATCTTCCAGTCGACCAACGAGGGACTCACTCGACTGACTTGAAGGACTCGACCACGAAGACTCACTCGACCACCAGAAGGTCAAGAGGCACTCTGCACTGCAACGGCCTGAAATTAAGTAGACTTTATGATAGTAAAGACACTTTATGTGGGGCGTTACCAGTAACGCCCCAGACTTAACTCACCTTAAACCCTCTCCTACGTGGGCTGGCTGGGGTCCTGGCGCACTCTATATAAGCCACCCCCCTCCACAGGTAGAAGGGTTCGGGACCTTGTAACTCATATACACATAATCCACTCGACCGCCTCTGGGCTCCGAGACGTAGGGCTTTTACTTCCTCCGAGAAGGGCCTGAACTCGTACATCTCTTGTGTTTACAACCTCTCCATAGCTAGGACCTTGCCTCTCCATACCTACCCCCCACTCTACTGTCAGGCTTAGAACCACGACAGTTGGCGCCCACCTTGGGGCCGGTGTTTTAGCGATTTTGTGAAGAAGTTGCAATTCTTCCGAGTACTTTCATCATGGTGGCTGCTGGAGTTTTGGTCGAGGGCCGAGAGATCCGTCTCGGTGCTCTCACCTTCGTCGCCGACGACTCCGCCTGGCTCCGGGAGGCTCCACTCGACGTCGATGCGCTCCCCGTCCGCGGTGCGACGCATTTTTGCGCATGTGTCCGCGGCGTTCTGCTGCGGCAACCGTCGACCTCGTATCAGTCGACTCCCCCATCGGCCACCCTCCTGGTCTCCCGCCAGGGCAAGCGCTCGGGCCGGTCGAGGCTTTAGCGGTGGGTGAGGCACGCGGTGGCTCGCCAGACGGCCACCACCCAAGTTGCGGCAATCGAGCCCGACGAATCTCTTTACGGCCTGTTCGATCTGTCGACTGGCTCCGTAGAGACTGCATCCGAGTGCGATAGCAGTGATCCAGCAGCGGAAATCCTGATGGTCGACGAGCCCCGCAGTCCCCCTGGCTTCGCCCGTGATGGTGGAGCAGGCGACGGAGGCGACCCCACACGAGACCACGAAGAGTACCAGCCCGAGCCACTCGACTCTCTGCAAAGAGAGGAACTTTGCCGCAGGAATGTGGATGCCCTGCGTACTCCCATCGCAGGAGAAACCCCCGAGGCTCGCGCCTTGGAGGAGGCACGTTTGGCCAATTTGGCCGAACGCACTCGACTGGAGAATCTTCAGCGAGCACTCGACGAGCGCGCGCGGCAACGAGTTCCTGACACCAGTCGACGTCAACTCTTCCCGCCGACTCAGGTATATCGAACCCCAATCCAGAATTTAGCAGCTGCGACCCGTATAGCAGAGTCCATCCAGCCTTCTCAGTCGGAAGCTGGCAGAGGCTTGATGCAGCAGATCAGGGATCTGCTCCGGGCAGCAGGAGATCAGAATTCGGCCGTGTCGCAATCGTGCAACAGAATTCACAGTCGATCCGTCGCTGCGAATACGGTTCAGTCGGCTCACAGTCCCAGATCGCCTCCGCGGCGTGAAGGACGCGAGAATCAGCGAGACCAATATGGTGACCGACTCGACCGAGATGATAGGCGTCGAGTGCCCAATTCCCCTCCGAGGGGTGGGTCTTACGCTCCTCGGCAGCAAGATGACATGCGTCAGTTCAGTACGGGGCGAAGAGTTCCAGTCGACCCCAGAGAACCAGGCTTCGACGCGCGATCCATTATCGTGCAAGGTTTGGTCGACCGGAACAGAGCCCACCGAGGCGGACTCGACAGAGATGCGCCCACAAGCAGTCGAGTGCATATTTCTGGTCCTGAATGTTTCAGCAGAGCTATCAGAGCCGCAGTTATCCCTCCCAATTTCAGGTTGGCAACAGGAGTCAGCAAGTTCACTGGTGAGTCTAAGCCTGAAACTTGGCTTGAGGACTACCGAGTGGCAGTTCAGATTGGTGGTGGGAACGACGAGGTGGCCATGAAGCATTTGCCCCTCATGCTGGAAGGTTCTGCCAGGGCGTGGTTGACTCAATTACCTCCCAGCAGCATTTACACTTGGGAAGATCTGTCCCGAGTGTTCATCAGAACGTTTGAAGGAACTTGCAAGCGACCGGCTGGACTGACAGAGTTGCAAGTCTGCGTGCAGAAGACCAATGAGACTCTCAGAGAGTATATTCAGAGATGGATCACTTTGCACCATACTGTGGAGAATGTGTCTGATCATCAGGCAGTCTGCGCCTTTAAAGATGGCGTCAAGAACAGAGAATTAAGTTTGAAATTTGGTCGAACCGGTGACATGACCTTGAGTCAGATGATGGAGATTGCTACCAAGTACGCCAACGGCAAAGAAGAAGACCGACTCCAAAGTGGCAAGCACAAGCCGAGTCAGTCGGAAAAGGGAAACACCAGTCGGAAACAGAAGCAGAAGGCTGAACCAGCAGCTCCTGGAGAGGCTCTGGCCGTGACTCAGGGAAAGTTTAAAGGGAAACCAAAAGGATCCTGGAACCCTAAGAAGGTGAAGGATAAAGAAGGGAACGACGTGATGGATATGCCGTGTCTCATCCACACGAAGAAAGACGAAGAGGGGAATATCATCTACCCGAAGCATACCACTCGCCAATGTCGACTCCTGATCCAGCAGTTTCAGGGAAAACAGTCTAAGGACAAGGAGAAGGAGTCAGACAAGGCCGAAGACAAGGAGGACAGTGAGGAAGGATATCCGCATATCAACTCCACTCTGATGATCTTTGTAGATGTGGAAAGCAAGAGTCGATTGAAAGTCATTAACCGAGAAGTGAACATGGTTGCCCCAGCAAAAGCAAATTATCTGAAATGGTCCCAAATACCCATTACATTCGACCAATCTGATCACCCGACTCATATTGCCACCCCTGGGAGGCAAGCTTTGGTGGTCGATCCAGTTGTTGAAGGCACTCGACTGACAAAAGTGCTTATGGACGGTGGTAGTGGGTTGAATTTGCTATATGCAGACACACTGAAAGGAATGGGCATTCCGATGTCCCGACTGAGCACCAGTAACATGAGCTTTCATGGAGTTATACCAGGGAAGAAAGCCGAGTCACTCGGCCAAATAGCTCTGGACGTGGTGTTTGGTGATTCGAAACATTTTCGCAAAGAAAAGTTGACGTTTGAGGTCGTGGATTTTCAGAGTGCATATCATGCCATTTTGGGGAGACCAGCTTACGCACGGTTCATGGCTCGACCATGTTACGTGTACCTCAAATTGAAGATGCCCGGCCCCAAAGGAGTGATCACTGTCAACGGTGATCGGAAAAAGGCAGAAGAGTGCTTTCAGAAGGGCTCAAAGATTGCCGATTCCCAGGTGACAACGGTCGAATTCGAAGAATACAAGCAAAATGCAGATCCGAGTGATTTGCTGCGATCCAAGAAACCCGCCACAGAGTCCGCATTTCAGTCGTCCGGTGAGACGAAGCCTGTTCACATTCACCCGACCGACCCCGATGCAGCTCCGACCCGCATCTCCACAACACTCGACCCAAAATAGGAAGAAGCGCTCATCCAGTTCCTCCGTGAGAACTGGGACATTTTTGCATGGAAGCCCGCTGACATGCCAGGTGTTCCCAGGGGACTGGCTGAGCATCACCTAAGAGTCGACTCATCTGCAAAACCAGTCAAAGAGCATCTTCGGCGGTCCGCCGTCCAGAAGAGAAAAGCCATTGGTGATGAAGTGGCTCGACTGTTGGCGGCAGGATTTATCCGAGAGATATACCACTCTGAGTGGCTCGCTAATGTCGTCATGGTTCCTAAGAAGGACAAGTCGCTCGGAATGTGCATTGATTTCAAGCACATCAACCGGGCCTGCCCGAAAGATCATTTTCCTCTCCCTCGCATAGATCAAACTGTTGACTCAACCGCGGGATGCGAGAGACTGTCTTTTCTAGACGCCTACTCCGGGTACCACCAGATCCGTCTATACGGACCCGACGAGATAAAAACAGCTTTCATCACTCCATTCGGGTGCTTCTGCTATATCACCATGCCGTTCGGCCTCAAGAATGCTGGAGCCACATTTATGCGAATGATTCAGAAGTGTCTACTCACTCAGATCAGTCGGAATGTGGAAGCGTATATGGATGATATCGTCGTCAAGTCACGAAAAGGTTCCGACCTGCTCGCTGACCTCGCCGAAACATTTGCCAACCTCAGAAGGTATGATATCAAGCTCAATCCATCAAAGTGCACATTTGGAGTTCCTGGTGGCAAGTTACTCGGTTTTCTCGTTTCCGAACGAGGAATCGACGCTAATCCAGAGAAGATCGGCACTATTCTCCGAATGAAACGCCCTGTGCGAGTGCACGATGTCCAGAAGCTTACTGGATGCTTGGCCGCATTAAGTCGATTCATCTCACGACTCGGTGAAAAGGCATTGCCTCTTTACCGACTGATGAAGAAGGCAGACAAGTTCGAGTGGACTCCAGAAGCTGATGCAGCGTTTGCCGAGCTAAAAGCTCTGCTCTCCACCCAGCCGGTGCTTGCTGCTCCAATCAGCAAAGAGCCTCTGTTGCTCTATATCGCAGCCACAGGACAAGTCGTCAGTACTGTGCTAACGGTCGAGCGGGAAGAAGAAGGAAAAGCTCTCAAAGTTCAGTGCCCAGTGTATTATTTGTCTGAAGTCTTGACTCCATCCAAGCAGAGATATCCTCATTATCAGAAGCTTGTGTATGGAATATACATGACCACAAAGAAGGTTGCTCATTATTTCTCTGATCATTCCATCACAGTCGTCAGCGACGCTCCACTATCAGAGATTTTGCACAACAGAGATGCAACTGGTCGAGTGGCTAAATGGGCGATTGAACTTCTTCCCCTTGATATCAAGTTTGAGGCAAAGAAAGCCATTAAGTCCCAGGCAATAGCAGATTTCCTCGCCGAGTGGATTGAACAGCAGCAGCCGACTGAAGTTCACTCGGAGCATTGGACCATGTTCTTTGATGGCTCTAAGATGTTGAATGGTTCCGGTGCTGGGGTTGTCCTGGTTTCCCCCAGAGGAGATAAGCTCAGATATGTGCTCCAGATTCACTTTGATTCTTCCAATAATGAAGCAGAATATGAGGCCCTCTTATATGGGTTGCGCATGGCCATTTCACTCGGTGTCCGTCGCCTGATGGTCTATGGCGACTCGGATTTAGTGGTCAACCAAGTGATGAAGGAGTGGGACGTGAGAAGCCCAGCCATGACTGGATACTGCAGTGCAGTGAGGAAGCTGGAAAAGAAGTTCGAGGGGTTGGAGCTCCATCATATACCCCGACTGAAAAATCAAGCAGCTGATGATCTAGCAAAGATAGGATCCAAGAGAGAAGCCATTCCGAGTGGTGTGTTCTTGGAGCATATACACACTCCGTCAGTCAAAAAAGATCCTTTCACCGAAGAAGCTCCACAGCCCAAGAGTGCCACAGATCCGACTAAGGTTGAAGTCCCAGCGGTGGTCGACTTGATCATGGAGGTCTTGGTGGTCATTCCCGACTGGACAGTTCCATATATCGCGTATATCCTGAGAAAAGAGCTCCCGGAGGATGAGGAAGAGGCTTGACAGATCGTCCGCCGATCTAAGGCCTTTACCGTAATCAAAGGACAGTTATACAGAGAAAGCGCGACTGGAGTCGGTCAGAAGTGCATAACGCCGGAAGAAGGTCGAATCATCCTTAATGATATTCACTCGGGGACTTGTGGTCATCACGCGTCCTCTCGGACCATCGTGGCCAAAGCATACCGAGCCGGATTTTACTGGCCAAAGGCGAATGAGATGGCAAAGGAGATAGTGGATAAGTGCGAGGGATGTCAGTTTTACTCGAATATGTCGCACAAGCCTGCATCAGCCCTGAAGACCATTCCACTCGTCTGGCCTTTCGTAGTATGGGGGTTGGACATGGTCGGTCCTTTGAGAACAGGGCGAAGTGGCTTCACGCATGTACTGGTGGCAGTCGACAAGTTCACCAAGTGGATTGAGGCTAAACCAATCAAGAACCTTGATGCCGGTACTGCTGTCAGCTTCATCAGGGAACTAATATTCAGATATGGGGTCCCGCACAGCATCATTACGGATAATGGGTCGAACTTTGACTCGGAGGAATTCAGAGATTTCTGTAACTCTCAAGGCACACGGGTCGACTACGCCTCAGTCACCCATCCGCAGTCGAATGGACAAGCAGAGCGAGCCAATGGCCTGATTCTCAAGGGATTGAAACCCCGACTGATGCGTGATCTCAAGCATGCAGCTGGAGCTTGGGTCGACGAACTTCCCTCAGTGCTTTGGGGACTGCGGACCACACCTAATCGGTCGACCGGAAGAACTCCATTCTTCTTGGTCTACGGAGCTAAAGCAGTCTTGCCGAGTGATCTTCTCCACAATGCTCCTCGAGTCGAAATCTACAACGAAGCAGAAGCTGAACAAGCGCGGCAGGACGCAGTCGACCTTTTAGAGGAAGAAAGGGAGATGGCTCTGATCCGGTCGACCATCTACCAACAAGATTTGCGTCGTTTCCACGCCAGAAATGTGAGAGGTCGAGCCTTCCAGGAAGGAGATTTGGTTCTCCGAGTGGATCAGCACAAACCACACAAGCTTGCTCCTTCTTGGGAAGGTCCCTTCATCGTCACCAAGGTTCTCCACAACGGGGCGTACCGTCTTTACAATGTCGAGCATAATATCGACGAGCCCCGAGCTTGGAACGCGGAACTACTCCGCCCATTTTACACTTAAGTTTTATCACTCGGATGAGTTGCAGTAAAGTACTTCTGTAGTTCATGGACCTCAAAATAAAATTTCCCCTCAGTGGGTGACTTAGCCGCGAATCCGTTCCGCCTAAGTTTGTAAAAAATCCTACCGAGTGGTGAGCCAGACTCCCACTCGGAGGCTTAGCTGCGAATCCGTTTCGCCTAAGTAATCAGAAATCCTTCCGAGTGAAGAGCAAACCTCTCACTCGGGGGCTTAGCTGCAGCCCAGTGCTAGCCTAAGTTATCGAAATCCATCCAAGTGAAGAGCAAACCTCTCACTCGGGGGCTTAGCTGCAGCCCAGTGCTGGCCTAAGTTATCGAAATCCTTCCGAGTGAAGAGCAAACCTCTCACTCGGGGGCTTAGCTGCAGTCCAAGTACTCGCCTAAGTAAACAAAAATCCTACCGAGTGAAGAGCAAACCTCTCACTCGGGGGCTTAGCTGTAGCCCAGTGCTAGCCTAAGTTATCGAAATCCTTCCGAGTGAAGAGCAAACCTCTCACTCGGGGGCTTAGCTGCAGCCCAATGCTAGCCTAAGTTATCGAAATCCTTCCGAGTGAAGAGCAAACCTCTCACTCGGGGGCTTAGCTGCAGTCCAAGTACTCGCCTAAGTAAACAAAAATCCTACCGAGTGAAAAGCAAACCTCTCACTCGGGGGCTTAGCTGCAGTCCAAGCACTCGCCTAAGTTATCGAAATCCTACCGAGTGAAGAGCAAACCTCTCACTCGGAGGCTTAGCTGCAGCCCAGGGCTCGCCTAAGATATAAAAATCCTACCGAGTGGTAAGCCAGACTTCCACTCGGAGGCTTAGCTGCAGTCCAAGTACTCGCCTAAGTTATCAAAATCCTACCGAGTGAAGAGCAAACCTCTCACTCGGAGGCCTAGCTGCAGTCCAAGTACTCGCCTAAGTTATAAAAATCCTACCGAGTGGTAAGCCGGACTTCCACTCGGAGGCTTAGCCGCAGCCCAGTGCTCGCCTAAGTGGACTATGGAATAAGTCGATTGCAGTAAGTGCCCTGCTTTGAACCTGCAAAAGACATTTCGAGCCAAAAGCAATCACATTCAAATGACAAATTCAAGTTCGGATAGATACCTAAAGGGACCGAAAGTGCTCGGGCGCTAAGCCCGTTAAGGTTTATCGGTTACAACTCCACTCGGCATACCGAGGCAAATTTAAAGCGTCGAGCTTAGAAGAAGTTTTTTACCCCTCCTGCGGAGGGCTGGAAGGTGCAACAAACTCATCAAGATCAATTCCGTCTGCGATCCGAGTGGCAGCCGCAAGGAAAATTTCCATAAAGGACCTGAAGTCGTGTTTCTTGGTGTTGGCCACCCGGAGGGCCGCCAGCTTCTCTTCTCGCGCATCTTTGCAGTGGACTCGGGCCAGAGACAGAGCAACATCTGCACCGCACCGAGCCGAGGACTTCTTCCACTCCTGCACTCGACCAGGGATCGTGTTCAAGCGAGCCATCAGCGACTCAAGGTCATTCTGAAGTGTCTCCCCGGGCCAGAGCGTCGAGTCGATGCGAGATGTGGCGACCTTCAGCCTTGCAAGATAGTCCACGACAGCTGCAACACGGGACTCCAGTCGGAAAAACATTCATGGCAACTTTGTCGTTCACCGGAGAATTGACGGGGTCGAGGTTTGGTTCCAGCCGGCTAGTTTCTTCTTCAAAGTTTTGACAAAATTCTGCAAGGACGATCACCGAGTCAAGGTGATGGTCGAATGGAAAAACCACGATTGGAAATAATTGCCTAGCATAGAGGTTTACCTTCAAGCATAAGAAACAGCTTTCTTGGCAAGACCACTCAGGAAGGCCTCCAGATCATTTTTCTTCCCAGTCAACTTACTGACTTGGTCGGTCAGGGCAGCTTTATCAGCTTTCAGTCGACTGACCTCCTTGTTGGCGATCCCAAGAGCAGCTTTCAGATTGGTATTGTCTTGTTCAAGCTTGGTGACTGAAGCTAACTTCTCGTCAGCAAGCTTGATCTTCTCATCCAGTTCAAGGTCTTTCTTCTGTTGGGCCTCCCTTACCTTACCTGCAAGTTACAGCAAGATCAGATTTTGAAGCAAACAAAGGGAAAAGCAGTCGTCAAGGTCTCACCAAACATACTTCGGTCTCCTCCTTTGCCTTCGTCAGTTTCTCCTGAACCAGCTTCAAGTTCAGCTCAAGCTGAGTGTGCTTGTTTTCCAGCTCAGAGTAGCGAGCCACAAGATCACAGGAGTTCTGCGAAGAACCAATCGACTAAATGTCAAATATAATTCACTTCCGAGTGAAAAAGGAAAAATCACACGTTTCTAAGACTACAGCCGAATACAAGCATTCGACCGTAGTCTCGGGGACTACACCCAGTGGGTGCACTCAGCGTGCCCCCACTAACCTTATCGAAGATAGAGTCGACCAGTCGACCTCAAAAAGAGAGAGAGAGAGATGTATCCTTTAAGACTGTAGTCGACTGCAAGCAGTCGACCACAGTCTCGGGGACTACACCCAGTGGGTGCACTCAGCGTGCCCCCACTAATCCTATTGAAGATAGAGTCGACCAGTCGACCAGTTTGCGAAATCCAGTCGACATAGTCGAATGACGCAAAGACTGAAATTATAAAGCCTAAGGCCGACTACCAGCAGTCGACCTTAGCCTTGGGGACTACACCCAGCGGGTGCACTCAGCGTGCCCCCGCTAACACGGAGTCTGAATCGACACACCCACTGGGTGACTACTATAAATTCTAGAAAGAAAAGTTTTTGATAGCATATCCTAACAGAACAGGCGGTGGTCGACTGACCTGGACATTGCTTTGAAGGGCGGAACTGGCGTCGTAAGCTGCCTGGCTCGCATCCCGGATGGTCCTTAACTGCTCCATCATGATCCCTGCTTGGCGTATCGCCTCCTTCGCGGCACCAGCTTGGTCCTCTGGGATGTGGTGCGTCGTGAAGAGGGAGGGCTGCTGAGCACTCGTCAGTGGATCTGCGAAGGACACAGTGTGTCGAGTGGTGTTCTCTTCCTCCGCAATCAGAGTCTCAGGCGCCGTCACATCCTGGGGCACCCTGCTGGCGGACGCTTTCCTACTCCTTCTGCGCTTCAGCGGTTCCTCATCCTCATCATCATCAGGGAGAGTGATAACAACATTGGGTGGAGCTACAGAGAAGAATCAGGATTAGAGATCATGAGTCAGTCGACTAAAAACGGCGTTAAGAATATAGTACCTGGTTTTGAGGTTGCTGCGTCCTCCATCTCATGGTCATCAGCCCGGGCTGAGGTCTCAGAAGTAGCAGCACTGCAACTCCAAAGAATCAGTCGACTAACTTCAGCGTCAACCAGAGACAAAGTTCACACAAAATAAGAAGACTTAAGCAGCATGATTACCCTGATATGGTGGGGATAGACACCTTCATCTTCGGCAGGAGCTTGGTCGGCTTTGACGGAGCCGCCCTGGGCTGCTTCGGCGCCTTTTCAGTCGGCGCCGGAGAGGTGGTCCGAGGGCGCTTGGTCGACTGTGCAACGGTCGCAACCCCCTTGCCACGTTCAGTCGAAGGGTCGTGGACAAGCTTCGACCGCCTTTTTGAGCGCGGTGGTACGACCTCCTCCTCCTCTTCTTCCTCGTCTTCAGCGTCATCTTCATCACCTTCATCGTCGTCATCGTCATCATCATCCTCAGCAACGTCCGAGTCCCATTCCTCCTCCTCCTGGCTCTCGCCCCCACTCGCCTCACCCTCCTCAGTCGGAGCCTGTGCTCCATTGGGCATCGAGTATAGCTTGGTGAGGGCCTGATAGACATCAAGACAAGGATCAATCGACCAATTGGCAGAATAAACAGATATGAATATGACAAGAACACAGTGGAGAGCAGAGCAGGCATACCTTGTCGGGATCACTGTTGTGGTCGAGTGGAGGAATCCTTTTGGCTCCGCATGGGTTATCCTTGTTTCCGGTAACAGCGGCCATCCATCTTTCCAGAGTGACATCATCGACTGCTTTTGGATGGACTCGAGTCTCGTCTTCAGTCCCACAGTACAACCACATGCAGTGGCTCCGGAACTGAAGAGGCTGGATACGACGCCTAAGGAAAACCTCCAGGAGATCCATGCCCGTCACTCCCTCCCGAACCAACTATACCACGCGCTCCATCAACATCTTCACGTCAGCTTTCTCCTCCGGAATCAACTTCAGAGAGGAGGGCTTGTTCACTCGGTCCATGGTAAACTGAGGGAGTCCACTCGACTGCCCCGGCGTCGACTGATCCTGGCAGTAGAACCAGGTCGACTGCCAGCCTCTGACTGACTCGGGAAAAGTCATGGCTGGGAAGGTGCTCTTATTCCTCACCTGGATCCCCAGGCCCCCACACATTTGGACGACTCAGGTTCTTTCGTCGCCTGGGCTCGCCTTCTTCACGGTCTGAGAGCGACACGTGAATATATGCTTGAACAAGCCCCAGTGCGGTCGACAGCCCAGGAAACCCTCACACATGGACACGAACACGGCAAGATAGGCGATAGAATTTGGGGTAAAGTGGTGGAGCTGCGCTCCAAAGAAGTTCAAGAAACCACGGAAGAAAATACTCGGCGGCAAAGAAAATCCACAATCAACATGGGTGGCCAAGAGCACGCACTCACCCTCTTCTGGCTGAGGCTGCCACTCCTTCCCCGGAAGCCTCGCAGCTCCATGGGGGATCAAGCCCTCGTTGGCCATGTCGAGGAGATCTTTCTCCGTGATGGTCGACTGGATCCAATCTCCTTGGACCCAGCCCTTCGGCAGGCGGGATCTAGACGAAGACCCACCACGGCTGGTGGATCTCCTCTTCGCCTTCTCCGTCGCCGACGCCTTCTTCGCGCGTTCCAACGCTGCCGTCTTCTCCTTGGCCATGGTTGCTGGCGAGACGCGCGAGGAGAGGTTAGGCGGAGGCGAGAGCGAGCGCGTCGGGCGGAGACGAAGGGAGCAGAGAAAGAGAATGCTGAGGCACTGTACAAAAAACCCTCGCCGGGCGCATTTATAAGGTCCCTTCCGAGTGGATGACGGGTGGGCCTGGTCGATCTAATCATATCCAGGAACAGTTATGCAGGCGGGATACGTGGCGAAGAAAGCGGCGCGGGGATTGAGGCGTCTATATCCCGTCCCATCCGAACGCCGCGGTCCGCTCCGTTTCACGCGCTTCCCCAAATTTCGCATCCCGCGGAATCCGCGAACGGCAGACCGGTCTGTCAGACGTGGGATTTCCTGCGATCCGTCGCTCGGAAATCGTCAAAGCCCGAAAGATCACTCGACGAAAGAAGAGAATGGATCGAGTCGACTGAAGACAAGTTGGTCACTATCAACGAAGAGATTCTTTGGTCCAGAACAACGCACGACCAGTGTGCAAAAGTTAATCGGAAATAACATCAACTCGTTCCTCACTCGAAGCCTCAATCCATTCGGGGGCTAATGATGGGGTCATGTACCTAGGGTAGGGTCACGGACCTGATCTAAGTACCTTGCCCAAGGACACCCTTAGAAGTGGTCATCTTCCAGTCGACCAACGAGGGACTCACTCGACTGACTTGAAGGACTCGACCACGAAGACTCACTCGACCACCAGAAGGTCAAGAGGCACTCTACACTGCAACGGCCTGAAATTAAGTAGACTTTATGATAGTAAAGACACTTTATGTGGGGCGTTACCAGTAACGCCCCAGACTTAACTCACCTTAAACCCTCTCCTACGTGGGCTGGCTGGGGTCCTGGCGCACTCTATATAAGCCACCCCCCTCCACAGGTAGAAGGGTTCGGGACCTTGTAACTCATATACACATAATCCACTCGACCGCCTCTGGGCTCCGAGACGTAGGGCTTTTACTTCCTCCGAGAAGGGCCTGAACTCGTACATCTCTTGTGTTTACAACCTCTCCATAGCTAGGACCTTGCCTCTCCATACCTACCCCCCACTCTACTGTCAGGCTTAGAACCACGACAGTCACCAGAAACCAACTTCCTCTTTTTGCTTTGTCCAGTTGATGGTGTTACGGATGGTTGAGTCAACTTAAGCACAAAGATCCCTGGTTCCACAGGTAACTTTAGTGCGGCGCACTTTGACAGGCCATCAGCAACATCATTCTGAGCTCTCGGGATATGCTCCATTCGTAGGCCGTCAAAGTGCTTCTCTAGCTTCCTCACTTCATCGACATACGCTTCCATCAACGGACTCTGGTAGTTCTTGTTCACTTGTCGGACGACAAGCTGTGAGTCACCCCTGACAATGAGCTTCTTAATCCCAAGGTCTGCTGCGATTCTGAGACCGGCAAGCAATCCTTCATATTCTGCAGTATTGTTGGTTGCTTGCTCCTTGGGAAAGTGCATCTGGACTATGTACTTGAGGTGCTCTCAGGTGGGTGCGACAAGCAGCACGCCTGCACCGGCGCCTTGCAGCGAGAAGGCACCATCAAAGTACGTCAGCCACTCTTTGTTTGCTTCTTTGACGGGGATGCTCGTTTCTGGAATTTCTTCATCTGGGGTTGGCGTCCACTCTGCTATGAACTTTGCCAATGCTCTGCTTTGGATAGTTGAGGTGCTCTCAAACTTGAGGCCAAAGCTTGACAATTCCAGCGCCCACTCGACAATCCTGCCTGTTGCTTCTGGATTTTGCAGTATCCTCTTCAGCGGAAAGCGAGTGACGACTGTGATCTCATGTGCTTGGAAGTAATGGCGCAGCTTTCTCGAGGCCATGAGGAGGCCGAAAAGAAATTTCTGCACACCAGAGTACCTTGATCTAGCTCCCTGCAAAAGAGAACTGACAAAGTAGACTGGGCGCTGTACCATTCTCCTTGGCATCTCATCTTGTTCCTGCGCAAACCCACGTTTGTCGGGACCAGAGCTTGTCGGCGAAGCCCCTTGTTTGTCGCTGGATGGATCTGCCGGGGTCAAGAGTGGCGCTGATGGTGAAGGTACCACCAGTGCCATCCTCCTTGGCGGACACCTTCTTGGTCGCAGGTGGAGCTGCCATCGCCTTCTTGCACTTGCCGGTGGAGCTCGATGGTACGTCCTCGACGGTAGCGCAGCACTCCGAAGAGGTGCGCTTGACGGAGTGGGCATCAGAGCTCTTGCCAGGCTTGGTCTTCTTCTTCCCCCCGGGAGCTTCAGCGGCAAGTGTCCTTCGGTCTACTGTGGCTGCTGCTTCCCGGTAGATCTTGTCGGCACAGATAAGAGCATCCTTCTTATCGCCAGGGACAGAGATGACACTTATTGGGCCTGGCATTTTCAGTATGTTGTATGCATAGTGACAGGCTGCCATGAATTTGGCGAGTGCCGGACGGCCAAGGATTCCATTGTAAGGTAATGGAAAATCGGCAACGTCAAACATGACCCTCTCAGTCCTAAAGTTCAACTCACTGCCAAATGTTACCGGCAACGTGATCTTTCCCTTTGGCTTGCTCCTTCCCGGGTTGATTCCTTGAAATGTGCCGGTCTCTTCGAGCTCGCTGTCAGGGATCTGGAGCTTCTGGAGCACCATGGAGGAGATCAAGTTCAAACCGGCCCCGCCGTCAACTAGCATCTTAGTGACCTTGAGGTTGCGGATTGTTGGTGAGACCAACATCGGCAAGCACCCGACCGCAGTTATGCGATCCGGGTGGTCCTCAATATCAAAGATGATAGGCGTGCTGGACCATTTCAGAGGCTTGCGTGACTCGACGGGCGGTTCTGCTGCATTAACTTCCCGCATCCACTGCTTGAGCTGGCGGTGCGAGGCATGCAGAGAAGCACCACCTTCAACGCATAGGTCCTCTGTAGCTTTCTGGAACTCCTGCTCATCAGTCTCCTCATCATCCATATCTTCATCGTCGTCGTCATCTTCATCTTTGTCGCGGCCGCGAGGAGGTCTGTCTCCTTGCCGCTGCTTGGCCTTGCCGCGGCGTCCTCCTTGGCCGGGACGTTTCTTGCCGGATCCACCAGCTCCTTCCTGGGCTTTCTCCTTGTCGCGCCGCTCGTATTCAGCTTTCTGTTGCTCAACAAGCTGCTCGACCCTCTTGCAGTTCTGAAGATCATGGCCCTTGGTGCGGTGAATCTTGCAATACTGCTTGTTGGTGCCGTCCTGCTTGTCGGCGACCGCTACCTCCGCGGCAACCTCCTTGCCGGAGTCACCAGCTTTGGCTTCATTGGCGCCGCCACCATTGTCGGACTGCTCAACAACTAGCACTTCTTTGCCTTTCCTCCTTCTGTTGTTCCGCCGCTGGTTTTTCCTTGTTGGGGTGGCATCTTCGCTGTCAGATCCTCCCGCTCCGATATTTTCTCCGAGGAGTCTCCTCCCTTCCTCAGCACGCGCGCACTTGTCGGCCAGTGCATATAACTCACTGACGTCCCTGATCTTGCACATCGCCATTTCCTCCCGCATCCTGCGGTTCCGCACGTTTTGATGGAACGCGCTGATCACCGCGGCAGGGTGGACGTCTGGGATGTTGTGATGCACGCTACTGAATCTCTGGATGTACTTGCGCAGGGGCTCTCCTTCCTTCTGGGCGAGCAAATGAAGATCACTCTCCTGGCCATGAGGCTTGTGTCCGCCAGTAAAGGCACCGACAAACTGATGGCACAGATCAGCCCAAGAGGATATGGAGTTGTCCGGCAAGTGCATGAGCCAGGACCTGACATTGGGCTTGAGCACCAGCGGGAAGTAGTTGGCAAGGATCTTGTCATCTCGTCCCCCGGCAGCTTGCACCACAATGGTGTAGATGCTGAGGAACTCTGACGGATGTGTCTTGCCGTCGTACTTCTCCGGTACGTCTGGCTTGAAGTTCTTTGTACTGGGCCACTGGACTTGCCGCAGCTCACGAGTGAACGCAGGACAACCTACTGCGTACGGCAGATCGCCTGGTTCCTCTGGCGCATGCATGTCAACAGAGGGCCCAGCGCGCTTGTAGGATTGACGTCGCGCTTCTCTTCGGCGCTCGATGTGGGTTCGAGCGTCTTCTTGTTGTCGATCATGAAGAACTTGGCGCTGATCGCGACGAGCTCATGGATCCGACGATGTAGTGGAGTTGCTGTCGAGGTGGATCCGATGAGTCGGCGATCTTGGCCTTCGGGGTGGTGATTGCATGGTAGTTGCACCCCCGCCCGTTTCGTCGCCACCGGCTCGCGTCCGGTGGTCCTGCGGTGGCGGCGACGCGCTCGGCCGCCGTGGAGTGTCGCCGTTGGCGTAGCCGATGAGACTCTGAATTGTGGCTCTCCATTCGTCGAGCTTGTCAGACGTTGGAGGGTAATCTAGGAGAAGTTGAGCTCGCACCAAAGCTTCGGCTGGGGTAGTGGGTGGCAGTGGCGGACGGCGCGAGGAGCGGGACGTGCTCGAACTTCTAACTATGTTAGAAGGAGCAGTATCCCGTCCAGGCGACCGTGCCCCGCTCGTGCCAGCATGCTGGCGTGCATGCTAGTCTTGAGCGCCCCGAGATCCACCAGCTTGGCCTTGGTCTATCATGCACATGGTGCTGCGAGCGCCATGGTGCTGCTGATCTTGCGCCTCCTGAGAGTGGCGCGGAACATGTACAGTCGCCGAGGTTTGTGCAGCCTTGTCCTTGGACTTGGCAGCACTGTGAGCACCCTCATCGACGGCTGTTCTTCCGCGGCGTCCACTCCACCACCCGTTTGCTCCAACGGTGGCGGAAATGACGTGGACGGAGCGGCTGCTGCCGAAGTCTTCTTCTTCGGTGGCATGTTGATGAAGGGAATGAAGATCTAGCTCGTGTGAACACCGGATCAGGTTCACACAATCTCGACGCCCCCTACCTGGCGCGCCAAAGATGTCGGGGAAACTGATCCTCGAACACCTATGGGGCCGGCGGACCGGGCCCCTTTCGGTTCGGCGGGGGGAGGAGATCGCACGAAGAGCAGATCGAGGCGAGGCACACGAGCAGTTTACCCAGCTTCGGAGCTCTCCGGAGAGATAACACTCCTACTGCTGCTTGTCTGGTTGTATTATCTGGTGTTCTTGCTCTCCAAAGCGAGAGTGTGATGTTCTCTGGGCTACGGATGGATCGAAGCAAGCTGTCTGAGGCTTCGAACCTATGAGCCGAACCCCCGTCTACGTTGCGCATGGGCCTCCTTTTATATGCTAAAGGGGTCACCGACAGGTGGCAACGCAGAGGAGGGTAAAAACGTAAAAAGCGAGGTAGTTGATACAGTTGCTTGTACAGTGCATCCTACCTAACCCTGATGGCAGGGGACAAGGGCATTAAATGCCCGTCTGAGTCGCCCGAACAGTGCATAAAAGGACCGTTAGGGGCGCCACCGTTCGCCACGATGGCGATCTTGTCAGCTTCGCATGCCACTGCGCACCGCTGGCTGCACAGCCTCCCGCCACGCACGTCCGGAGAGGCCCCCAGAGCGACACGTTGGTGGATGCGCTGGAGCATGGACGCAGAGTGGCCGCCTGCCGCGGCAAGCACCTTGCCGCTGTTGTTATCTTGTCGAGTCCGGAAGCTTGTCGCTCACCGGGCTTCGAGGTACCTTGGTTTGTCTTCCCGGCAAGCTCCTCTTGCCGGGGCCTTGTTGCCTTGCCGGAGCGCGTGGCGCGTCGTGGCAAGTTCATTGGAGCGTCTTCGTTGACCTTCCCGGCAAGCTCCTCTTGCCGGGGTCTTGTCTCCTTAGCCTAAATACTTTGTTCTTGGATGGCTCCAAGGGAACCTTGGGGGGATCTTGGCGATCACCCGGCAAGCATTTGCCGCGGGGTGCTGCAACTGCCCGTGCACAAGTTCGGGGTACTAGGGTACCCCTAATCTAGTACACCGACACCCTTGTACAATTCCATTGTATTATAAAAATAACATGCCAAGATTTGCCTTTAGGATGATTAGATTGCTTGTTGGTTTGTGCGGTGCGGAAACAAAAACTTTGGTTGTAGCGCATGACTTTTCATTTTTTTACTGGAACGTCAAACATTTCTAAAACTTTTTGCATAGTCTTTATATACAAATTTTTTATGTTTTCCTAATTTGGTAGAATTTTTGTAGTACCAGAAGTATGGTGGATGTTTAGATTGCTACAAACTGTCCTGTTTAAGACATATTCTGTTCTTGATGCATTGTTTTGCTTGTTTTGATGAAACTATCGATTTTTATCAGTGGTATGAGCCATGGAAAAGCTATATTAAAGTAGCTACAGTGCAAAACCAAAATATGAATTGGTTTGCAATAGTAATTAGAGTAGTGATTTGTTGTATTATACTAATAGATCTTACCGAGCTTTCTGTTGAGTTTTGTGTGGATGAAGTGATCAAAGATCGAGGAGGTCTCGATATGAGGAGAAGGAGGAGAGGCAAGAGCTCAAGCTTGGGGATGCCCAAGGAACCCCAAGTAAATATTCAAGGAGACTCAAGCGTCTAAGCTTGAGGATGCCCCGGAAGGCATCCCATCTTTCTTCAACAAGTATCAGTATGTTTTTGTCTTCGTTTCGTTCATGTGATATGTGCAAATCTTAGAGCGACTTTTGCATTTAGTTTTCATTTGTCTTTTAGGAGATAGTCCATGGTTGATTTATAGAATGCTCATTGCACTTCACTTATATCTTTTGAGTATGGCTTTATAGAACGCTTCGTGTGCTTCACTTTTATTATTTGAAGTTTGGATTGCCTCTTTCTCTTCACATAGAAAATTGATGTTCGTAAAATGCTCTTTTGCTTCACTTATATTTGTTAGAGCATGATCGGAGAAGGAATTAAACTCTCTTGCTTCACTTATATCTATTTAGAGAGTCAACATGACTTGGTCAATTGCATGGTTAGTCATGAAATCCTACATAAAACTTATGGATCACTGAATATGATATGTTTGATTCCTTGTAATAGTTCTGCGATATAGAGATGGAATATGTGGGAGGTACTAGTAAATGGTTGTCGTTAGTCAGAATATTGGTGTTAAGGCTCGTGATTCCCGAAGCATGCACATATAGTCTCTCGTTATGCTATGAAAGTTGGAGCATGATTTATTATTGGTTGTCTTCCTTATGAGTGGCGGTCGGGGATGAGCGATGGTCTTTTCCTACCAATCTATCCCCCTAGGGGCATGCGTAGTAGTAGTTTACTTCAAGGGCTAATAAACTTTTGCAATAAGTATATGATTTCTTTATGACTAATGTGAGTCCATGGATTATACGCACTCTTACCTTTCCGCAATTTGCTAGCCTCTACGGTACCGTGCATTGCCCTTTCTCACCTCGAGAGTCGGTGCAAACATCGCAGGTGCATCCAAACCCCGTGATATGATACACTCTATCACACATAAGACTTATTATATCTTCCTCAAAACAGCCACCATACCTACCTATTATGGCCTCTCCATAGCCATTCCAAGATATATTTCCATGCAACTTCCGCCGCTTCCGTTTTGATGACTTGAGCATTCATTGTCATATTGCTTTGCATGATCATATAGCTGACATCGTAGTTGTGGCTCAGCCACCATGCATCATTTTTTATACATGTTATGCTAGATCATTGCACATCCTGGTACAATGCCAGTGGCATTCATATCGAGTCATATTTTGTTATAGGTATCGAGTTGTAATTTTTATTCCTTTTGAGTTATAAGTAAATAGAAGTGTGATGATCATCATTTTTAGAGCAGTGCCCCAGTGAGGAAAGGATGATGTAGACTATGATTCCCCCACAAGTCGGGATGAGACTCCGGACAATGAGAGAAAGAAAAAAAGGGGGAAAAAGAAAAAAAAGAAAGAAAGAAAAAAAGAGAGAGAAGGGGCATTGTTAGTATCCTTTACCACACTTGTGCTTCAAAGTAGCACCATGTTTTCATATGGAGAGTCTCCTATATTGTCACTTTGATATACTAGTGGGAATATTTCATTATAGGATTAGTTGCACACCCCACTTAGTTTTCATGTGGAGTTTTCATACACTTATAGCTCTTGTTCATTCGTTGCATGGCAATCCCTACTCCTCATGTTGATATCAATTGATGGGCATCTGCAAAACCCGTTGGTTAGCCGCGTCGATGTGAGACTTTCTTACTTTTTTGTCTTCTTTATATTTACCCCTATCATCATACTCTATTCCACCTATTGTGCTATATACATGGCTTGTGCTCATGTATTGCGTGAGGATTGAAAAAGCTGAAGCGCGTTAAAAAGTATGGACCAATTGCTCGGCTTGTCATCGGGGTTGTGCATGATAAATACTTTGTGTTAAGAAGATAGAGCATGACAAGACTATATTTTTTTGTAGGGATAGCTTTCTTTAGCGTTGATATTTTGAAAGACATGATTGTTTGTTGGTATACATGAGTATTGATGTCTTTATGTCAAATTATAGACTATTGCTTTGAATCACTTATGTCTTAATATTCATGCCATGACTAGATATATGATCAAGTTTATGCTAGGTAGCATTCCACATCAAAACTTATCTTTTTTATCATTTACCTGCTCGAGGACGAGCAGGAATTAAGCTTGGGGATGCTGATACGTCTCTGTCGTATCTATAATTTTTGATTGTTTCATGCCAATATTATTTAACTTCTACATACTTTTGGCAACTTTTTATATGATTTATTTGGACTAACTTACTTATCTAGTGCCTAGTGCCAGTTCCTATTTGTTGCATGTTTTTGTTTCGTAGAAAATCCATATCAAACGAAGTCCAAATGCAATAAAAACTACAAAGAATTATTTTGGAATATTTGTGAATTTTAGGAGGTGGAATCAACATAAACGGAGGCCCGAGGCCAACACAACCCACCAGGACGCGCCACAAGGCCCCAGGCGCACCCTATTGTATCGTGCCCTCCTCAAACATCGGTTGGAGCTATACTTCGGGCGCAAGGAAGCTTATATCCTAAAAAAATCGTGTAAAAAGATCAGCGCAATCAGAGTTATGGATCTCCGGGAATTTAAGAAACCATGAAGGGCCAGATCTCGGGAGCGCAAAACAGAAGAGAACAGAGAGGGAGATCCAATCTCGGAGGGGCCGCGATGGAGGCCATGGACTAGAGGGGGAACTCTCCTCCCAGTCAAGGACGAAGAAGAAGGAGGGGGGCTCTCTCCCCCTCTCTCCTAGTGGCGCCGGAACGCCGCCGGGGCTAGGATCGTGACGGTGATCTTCATCAACAATCTTGCTACCGTCAACACCAACTCTCTCCCCCTCTCTCCCGGTGGAGCCGGAACGCCGCCGGGGCTAGGACCGTTATGGTGATGTTCATCAACAATCTTGCTACTGTCAACACCAACTCTTTCCCCCTCTATGCAACGGTGTAACACCCCTTCTCCCCATTGTAATCTCTACTTAAACATGGTGCTCAACTCCATATATTATTTCCCAATGATCTATGGTTATCATATGATGTTTGAGTAGATCCGTTTTGTCATGTGGGTTAATCGTGATCTTGGTTGGTATGATTGTATTTTTATTTATGGTGCTGTCCTACGGTGCCCTCCATCTCGCGCAAATGTGAGCGCCGCCCGCTGTAGGGTGTTGCAATATGTTCATGTTTTGCTTATTGTCAGTGTTGCGGGGGATGACAGCGGCCTAAACGCGGATAAGTGGGTTATGGCGTATGGGAGTAAAGGGGACTTGATACTTAATGCTATCGTTGGGTTTCATGACCTTAATGATCTTTAGTAGTTGCGGATGCTTGCTAGAGTTCCAATCATAAGTGCATATGATCCAAGTAGAGAAAGTATGTTAGCTTATGCCTCTCCCTCATATAAAATTACAAGAATGATTACCGGTACTTATTATCGATTGCCTAGGGACAAATGACTTCCTTATTGACAAAAGTTATCCACTTTTACTACCATGCATTTTATTCTTAGTTTTATTCTTGCAAAGTACTCGTAGTTTAATTCTTGCAAATTAAAATAGTTTCATACTTGTTCTAGGTAAGGCAAACATCAAGTGTGCGTAGAGTTGTATCGGTGGTCGATAGAACTTGAGGGGATATTTGTTCTGCCTTTAGCTCCTCGTTGGGTTCGACACTCATATTTACCAAAGAAGGCTACAAACGATCCCCTATACTTGTGGGTTATCAGCCGGCACCTCATCGGGGCCGCGACGGCCACGTACAGAGTGCCATGCGCGTGCTCCGAGCCCTCTCCAGGTGCGCGGGCGTACGCGGGTGCGCGACATCATGCCGACGTTGTCGCCTTCTCCCTCTCCGTCGCCACCACCACCTCCTTGCATGACAGAGGAGGAGGAGGAGGCCCGGCTCCTTCAACGTGTCATGGAAGACTCCATGAACACGCACGATGAGCACCAATGGGAGGGCCTCGACACCATGATTGCCCTCTCTTCGGCCGATGATGTGGCCGTGCTGGAGCTGGAGATGTGGGACGTCAATAAGGAGGTGAGGGAGGAGGTGCTGGAGGAGAAGCTTGTCAACGCGTTCCACCCACACCTGGTGGGCCAGCGGTGGAGCTGGTCGTGCATGGCCACGGACATGGCCGACACCGTGGGAACCATGAAGTTGCACCCACGCCGCCGCGGTCAACGGAGTGCGAGACGTCGCCACAAGGTGAGGTGGTGCAGGTGCCCCCACCTTCCAGGAGCCTCCCACCTTCTAGGAACCGACCCGTCTTTGGACGCTGCCGCCCTACATCGACCTCATTAGCGACGAGGATGACAACGGCGACGCGTGAGGATACGACGACGGGCACGGCAGCAACGCGTGGACGGCGCCTTTCTTTTGTTTTATTTTTATGTTAATTATGTTTATGTTAAAACTATGGAACGGGGCCGTTCTAGGGCCGTGAAGACTGTTTAATTATGTTTTTATGTTTGCGTTTATTTGATTTTTTGGCATTTCTTTGAGTTTTTGTGAGTTTTTTATATCACGTCCACCCCGAACATGATATGGGTCGCGGCCGCGCGTTGGGCACACCGACATGGCAACGACCCCAAACGGACATGGACGACCCCATTGCCGTCCCAAACGGACGAAACTAGGGCAAAACAGACGTCCGTTTGGGGTCGTGTGCTGGAGTTAGCCTTATCCCATCCACCTTCACCTAACCAACAACAGCCACCCGTCAACTCTCCCCACTCCAACTGGCCTCCTTCCGTGTGTGATCATCGCGGGACGTCGCCTGATCGATCGTTGTTTTCTTTCATTTCCAAGGGGTTTAAATTGTGTGATTTTGCTTTTTGGTCACTGAACTCTTTGATAATTTCAAACATTAGTTGTGTTCAAACTTGGCTTTGTGTTTAGAATCATATTTCATATGTCATGGCTCCAAATAATGTTGAGTTATGTATGTTGGAATTGACAGGGGGAAACGTCTCCCTACGACCGACCGGCCGAACCTTCGGCCAGTTGCATCGCCCGCTCCCACACGCCACACACACCCACCAACACCAAGGGGCCACGCGTCCTTGCGGACCCACGTATATCTCTTTCCTCCTTCGTATCTTCTTCTTCCTCTCATGACTCCTCTCTCGCTGATGCGCGCCGCCATGGTCGCGCTCCTCCTCCTCTCTCCCCGATGCTCGTTGCCATGGCCATGCACTCTCCTCGACTTTCCCGATGCAGGCCGCCATGGCTGCACTCCTCCTTCTCCTCCGCTATGGATGCACCTCCCCATTCGGTCATGGGAGTGTTGCAACCCCCGGGAGTGAGATGCTACAACCGGTCGGTGGAGATGCTACATCTGGTGGCGAGGGATGCTACAACTAACAAACTTTTTGCTGGAACCAACCGATATGTACATTTTGGATCATGCTTCTGCATCGATATTTACTGCATTATGGGCTGTTATTACATGTTATATCACAATACTTATGCCTTTTCTCTCTTATTTATAAGGTTTACATGAAGAGGGAGAATGTCGACAGCTGGAATTCTGGACTGGAAAAGGTGCAAATATTAGAGACCTATTCTGCACAATTCCAAAAGTCCTGAAACTTCATGGTGAATCATTTTGGAATAAATAAAAAATATTGGACGAAGAAAGCACCAGAGGGGGGCCACCAGCCAACCACATGGGTGGAGGGCGCGCCCTACCCCCTAGGCGTGCCCTCCATCCTCGTGGGCCCCCGGCAGGCCCCCAATGCTCATCTTCTGCTATATGGTGTGTGTTGACCTGGAAAAAATAAGAAGGGAGCTTTCAGGATGAAGCGCCGCCGTCTCGAGGCGGAACCTGGGCAAGACCAATCTAGGGCTCCGGCGGAGCTGTTCTGCCGGGGAAACATCCCTTTGGGAGGGGGAAATCATCTCCATCGTCATCACCATCGATCCTTTCATCGAGAGCGGGTCAATATCCATCAACATCTTCACCAACACCATCTCCTCTCAAACCCTAGTTTATCTCTTGTATCTGATCTTTGTCTCAAAACCTCATATTGGTACATGTGGGTTGCTAGTAGTGTTGATTACTCCTTGTAGTTGATGCTAGTTGGTTTATTCGGTGGAAGATCGTATGTTTAGATCTTTAATGATACTCAATACCCCTCTGATTATGAACATGAATATGCTTTGTGATTAGTTACGTTTGTTCCTAAGGACATGGGAGAAGTCTTGTTACAAGTAATCATTTGAATTTGGTATTCATTCAATATTTTGATGAGATGTATGTTGTCTATCCTCTAGTGGTGTTATGTGAACGTCGACTACATGACACTTAACCATGGTTTAGGCCTAGGGGAAGACATTGGGAAGTAATAAGTAGATGATGGGTTGCTAGAGTGGCAGAAGCTTAAACCCTAGTTTCTGCGTTGCTTCGTAAGGGGCTGATTTGGATCCATATGTTTCATGCTATGGTTAGGTTTAGCTTAATTCTTCTTTCGTAGTTGCGGATGCTTGCAAGAGGGTTTAATAAGTGGGAGGCTTGTCCAAGGAAGGGCAGCACCCAAGCACCAGTCCTCCCACATATCAAATTATCAAAGTAACGAACATGAACATATGAGTATGATGAAAAATAGCTTGACAATAATTCCCATGTGTCCTCTGGAGCGCTTTGCTTTATATAAGAGTTCGTCCAGGCTTGTCCTTTGCTACAAAAAGGATTGGGCCACCTTGATGCACCTTAGTTACTGCTGTTACTTGTCACCCGTTACAAATTACCTTATCACACAACTATCTGTTATCGATAATTTCAGTGCTTGCAGAGAATACCTTGCTGAAAACCACTTGTCATGTCCTTCTGCTCCTCGTTGGGTTTGACACTCTGACTTAACAAAAGTACTATGATAGATCCCCTATACTTCTGGGTCATTAAGACTCTTTTCTGGCACCGTTGCCGGGGAGTGAAGCACGTTTGGTACGTGGAATTTGATAAGGAAACATTTATATAGTGTGCTGAAACTTAGTGTCACTTGTTACTGTGGAAAATAATCCTTTGAGGGGCTTGTTCGGGGTATGTTCACCTCGACCAGAAGAGCAAAGAGTTACTCCTCAACCTACTGAACCTACTGAAAATATTTAATTTTAAATTCCTTCGGGTATGATAGAGAAACTTCTAGCTAATCCCTATACAGGAGATGGAACATTACATCCCGATTTGCACCTAATCTATGGTGATGAAGTTTGTGGATTATAAGCTTGCAGGTATGCCTGAGGATGTTGTCCAGAAGAAGGTATTCCCTCTATCTTCTAAGGGAAAGGAATTGACATGGTATAGGCTATGTGATGATATTGGATCATGGAACTACAACCGATTGATATTGGAATGTCACCAGAAGTTTTATCCTATGCATCTGGTTCATCGTGATCGTAATTATATATATAATTTTTTGCCTCTTGAAGGATAAAGTATTGCTCAATCTTGGGGGAGGCTTAAGTTAATGTTAGATTCATGCCCCAATCATGAGCTCTTAAGAGAAATTATTATTCAAAAATTTTATGCTCGGCTTTCTCATAATGATCGGTCCATGCTCGATACTTCTTGTACTGGTTCTTTTATGATGAAGACTATTGAATTCAAATTGAATTTATTGGAAAGAATTAAACGCAACTCTAAAAACTGGGAACTCAACGAAGTAAGGAGTCAGGTATAAACCCTAAGTTTGATTGTGTTAAATCTTTCATGGATACCGATGCTTTTCGTGAATTTAGCACTAAATATGGACTTGACTCTGAGATAGTAGCTTCTTTTGGTGAATCATTTGCTACTCATGTTGATCTCCCTAAGGAGAAGTGGTTTAAATATCATCCTCCCATTAAAGTGAAAGTAGTAGAACCTATTAAAGTTGAAGAATAAACTATTACTTATAATGTTGATCCTATTGTTCCTACTGCTTATATTGAGAAACCACCTTTCCTTGCTAGAATAAAGGATCATGCTAAAGCTTCAACTACGGTTTGTAAGAGTTATACTAGAACACCTACACCCCCTGAGATTAAAGTTGAACCTAGTATTGCTATGGTTAAAGATCTCTTGGTCGATAATTTTGATGGGCATGTTATTTATTTCTGTGATGAAGCTGCTAGAATTGCTAAACCCGATACTAAAGATAAACATAGACCTGTTGTTGGCATGCCTGTTGTTTCCGTTAAAATAGGAGATCACTGTTATCATGGCTTCTGTGATGTGGGTGCTAGTGTGAGTGCAATTCCCTTTTCCCTATATAAAGAAATTATGAATGATATTCCACCTGCTGAGATAGAAGATATTGATGTTACCATTAAGTTTGCCAATCGATATACTATATCACCAATTGGGATTTTTACAGATGTTGAAGTCTTGTGTGGGAAAATAAAATACCCTACTGACTTTGTTGTTCTTGCTCCCCACAAGATGCCTTTTGTCCCATTATATTTGGTAGACCTTTCTTGAATACTGTTAATGCTAAGATAGACCGTGAGAAATATATTGTTACTATCGGTTCCGGGGATACGTCTCATGATTTTAATTTCTCTAAATTTCATAGACAACCCCATGATAAAGAATTTCCTAGTAGCGATGAAATTATTGGTCTTACTTCTATTGTCGCGCCTCCTACTGATCCTTTAGAACAATATTTGCTAGACCATGAAAATAATATGTTTATGAATGAAAGAAGGGAAATGGATGAAATGTTCTTTAATAAAGGACCTATTTTGAAATAATTTGCCTGTTGAAATCCTTGGGGATCCTCCTCCACCCAAAGGAAATCCCATCTTTGAGCTTAAATAATTACCTGGTACTTTGAAATATGCTTATCTTGGTGAAAAGAAGATATTTCCCGTTATTATTAGTGCTAACCTTTCAGAGCATGAAGAAAAGAAATTATTGAAAACTCTGAAGAAGCACTGTGCCGCTATTGGATGTACTCTTGATGATCTTAAGGGCATTAGTCCCACTCTATGTCAGCACAAAATTAAGTTGGAGCCTGGTGCTAAACCAGTTGTTGATCATCAACGACGATTAAATCCTAAGATGAAAGAAGTGCTAAGAAATGGAATACTAAAGCTTCTGGGGGCAGGTATAATTTATCCGGTTGCTGATAGTCAGTGGGTAAGTCCCGTTCATTATGTCCCAAAGAAGGGAGGTATTACTATTGTTCCTAATGATAAGACTGAACTGATCCCATAAAGAATTGTTATAGGTTATAGAATGGTAATTGATTTCCGCAAATTAAATAAAGCTACTAGAAAAGATAATTATCCTCTACCTTTTATTGATCAAATGCTAGAAAGACTTTCCAAACATACACATTTTTGCTTTCTAGTTGGTTATTCTGGTTTCTCACAAATACATGTGTCGAAAGATGATCAAGAGAAGACCACTTTTACTTGCCCTTTCGATACTTTTTCTTATAGACGTATGCCTTTTGGTTTATGCAATGCACCTACTACCTTTCAAATATGTATGACTGCTATATTCTCTGACTTTTGTGAAAAGATTGTTGAGGTTTTCATGGATGATTTCTCCATTTACGGAACTTATTTTGATGATTGCTTAAGCAACCTTGATCGAGTTTTACAGAGATGTGAAGAAACTAATCTTGTCTTCAATTGGGAAGAGTGCCACTTTATGGTTAATGAAGGTATTGTCTTGGGGCATAAAGTAGATGCTATTGAAATGATGTCGTGCCCTAAAGATATCAAAGGTATAAGAAGTTTCTTTGGTCATGCTGGTTTCTATAGAAGGTTTATTAAAGACTTCTCTAAAATTTCTAGGCCTCTCACTAATATATTGCAAAAAGATGTTCCTTTTGTTTTTGATGATGATTGTGTAGAAGCAATTGAAATACTTAACAAAAACTTGATTTTTGCACCTATTGTTCAGCCACCTGATTGGAATTTACCCTTCGAAAATATGTGTGATGCTAGTGATTATGCCATAGGTGCTGTTCTAGGAAAAAGAGTTGATAAGAAATTAAATGTTATTCATTATACTAGTAAAACTTTAGATAGTGCCGAGAGAAATTATGCTACTACTGAAAAAGAATTTTTAGCAGTTGTATTTGCTTGTGATAAGTTCAGATCTTATATTTGAAGGAAATATGCCCTAGAGGCAATAATAAAGTTATTATTTATTTGCTCATATCATGATAAATGTTTATTATTCATGCTAGAATTGTACTAACCGGAAACATGATACATGTGTGAATACATAGACAAACATATAGTCACTAGTGTGCCTCTACTAGACTAGCTCGTTAATCAAAGATGGTTATGTTTCCTAACCATAGACATGTGTTGTCATTTGATTAATGGGATCACATCATTAGGAGAATGATGTCATTGACATGACCCATTCCGTTAGCCTAGCACTTGATCGTTTAGTATATTGCTATTGCTTTCTTCATGACTTATACATGTTCCTGTAACTATGAGAATTATGCAACTCCCGTTTACCGGAGGAACACTTTGGGTACTACCAAACGTCACAACGTAACTGGGTGATTATAAAGGAGTACTACAGGTGTCTCCAAAGGTACATGTTGAGTTGGCGTATTTCGAGATTAGGTTTTGTCACTCCGATTGTCGGAGAGGTATCTCTGGGCCCTCTCGGTAATGCACATCATTATAAGCCTTGCAAGCAATATGACCAAATGAGTTGGTTACGGGATGATGCATTACGGAACGAGTAAAGAGACTTGCCAGTAACGAGATTGAACTAGGTATTGGATACCGACGATCAAATCTCGGGCAAGTAACATACCGATGACAAAGGGAACAACGTATGTTGTTATGCGGTTTGACCGATAAAGATCTTCGTAGAATATGTAGGAACCAATATGAGCATCCAGGTTCCGCTATTGGTTATTGACCGAGAATAGTTCTAGGTCATGTCTACATAGTTCTCGAACCCGTAGGGTCTGCACGCTTAACGTTACGATGACAGTTTTATTATGAGTTTATAAGTTTTGATGTACCTAAGTTTGTTCGGAGTTCCGGATGTGATCACGGACATGACGAGGAGTCTCGAAATGGTCGAGACATAAATATTGATATATTGGAAGCCTATGTTTGGACATCGGAAAGGTTTCCAGGTGAAATCGGGATTTTACCGGAACACCGGGGGGTTACCGGAACCCTCCCGGGGGTTAATGGGCCTTAGTGGGCCATGAGGGAGAAGAGGAGGGCCGGCCAGGGCAGGCCGCGCGCCCCCTCCCCCCCTAGTCCGAATAGGACAAGGAAGGGGGGGGCGGCGCTCCCCCTTTCCTCTTTCCCCTCCCCCCTTTCCTTCTCCACCAAGGCAAGAGGGGGGAGTCCTACTCCCGGTGAGAGTAGGACTCCTCTAGGCGCACCCCAAGGGGGCCGGCCGCACCTCCCCCTCCCTCCTTTATATACGGGGGCAGGGGAGCACCCCATAACACACAAGTTGATCTACGGATCGTTCCTTAACCGTGTGCGGTGCCCCCCTCCACCATATTCCACCTCGGTCATATCGTCGCGAAGCTTAGGCGAAGCCCTGCGCCGGTAGAACATCATCATCGTCACCACGCCGTCGTGCTGACGGAACTCATCCCCGAAGCTTTGCTGGATCGGAGCCCGGGTATCGTCATCGAGCTGAACGTGTGCTGAACTCGGAGGTGCCGTACGTTCGGTGCTTGGATCGGTCGGATCGTGAAGACGTACGACTACATCAACCGCATTGTGCTAACGCTTCCGCTTACGGTCTACGAGGGCACGTGGACAACACCCTCCCCTCTCGTTGCTATGCCATCACCATGATCTTGCGTGTGCGTAGGAATTTTTTTGAAATTACTACGTTCCCCAACAATATTGTTGATTCCAAAGTAACTGTTCACACTGATCACGCTGCTATAAAATATCTTATGGAAAAGAAGGATGCTAAACCTAGACTTATTAGATGGGTTCTCTTGCTACAAGAATTTGATTTGCATATTATTGATAGAAAGGGAGGTGAGAACCCCGTGGCAGACAACTTATCTAGGTTAGAAAATGTTCTTGATGACCCACTACCTATTCATGATAGCTTCCCTGATGAACAATTAGCTGTCATAAATGCTTCTCACACTGCTCCATGGTATGCTGATTATGCTAATTACATTGTTGCTAAATTTATACCACCTAGTTTCACATACCAGCAAAATAAAAAGATTTTCTATGATTTAAGACATTACTTTTGGGATGACCCACACCTTTATAAAGGAGTAGATGGTGTTATTAGACGTTGTGTACCTGAGCATGAACATGAACAGATCCTATGCAAGTGTCATTCCGAGGCTTACGGAGGACACCACGCTGCAGATAGAACTGCACATAAGGTATTGCAATCCGGTTTTTATTTGCCTCTCTTCAAGGATGCTAGTAAGTTTGTCTTGTGTTGTGATGAATGCCAAAGAATTGGTAATATTAGTAGATGTCAGGAATTGCCTATGAACTATTCACTTGTTATTGAACCACTTGATGTTTGGGGCTTTGATTATATGGGACCCCTTCCTTCCTCCAATGGGTATAAACATATTTTAGTTGCTGTTGATTACATTACTAAGTGGGTAGAAGCTATTCCAACTAGTAGTGCTGATCATAACACTTCTATTAAGATACTTAAAGAAGTTATTTTTTCGAGGTTTGGAGTCCCTAGATATTTAATGACTGATGGTAGTTCACATTTTATTCGTGGTGCTTTTCGCAAAATGCTTGCTAAGTACGATGTTAATCATAGACTTGCATCTCCATATCATCCTCAGTCTAGTGGGGAAGTAGAATTGAGTAATAGAGAGATTAAATTGGTTTTGCCAAAGACTGTTAATATATCTAGAAAGAATTGGTCCAAGAAACTTGATGATGCATTATGGGCCTATAGAACTGCTTATAAAAATCCTATGGGTATGTCTCCGTATAAAATGGTTTATGGAAAGGCATGTCACATACCTCCCAAACTAGAACATAAGGCATATTGGGCTATTAAAGAGCCCAATTATGATTTCAAACTTGCCGGTGAGAAGAGGTTATTTAACATTAGCTTTCTTGATGAATGGAGAACCCAAGCCTATGAGAATGCCAAGTTGTTTAAAGAAAAGGTTAAAAGATGGCATGATAAAAGGGTACAAAAGTGTGAGTTTAATGTAGGTGATCATGTTTTGCTATACAACTCTTGTTTAAGATTTTTTGCAGGAAAACTTCTCTCTAAATGGAAAGGTCCTTACATTATCGAGGAGGTCTATCATTTCAGTGCCATCAAAATCAACACTGCTGAAGGCACAAATCTGAAGGTGGTAAACGGTCAAATAATCAAACATTATATCTCAGGTACTCCCATAAATGTTGAAACCAATATTATTAACACCGTAACCTCGGAGGAATACATAAAGGACACTTTCCAGAATATTTCAGACTCCAAAGAGGAATAGGTATGAGGTACGGTAAGTAAACCGACTCCAAAACTGTTCTAATAGCAATTTCTCTCCGTTTTGCAATATTTAAAAAATTAGGAAAATTAAAAGTAGCCCGAAAGATACACGAGGCAGCCACGAGGGCGGAGGGCGCGCCCTACCCCCCTAGGCGCGCCCTCTACCTCGTGGCCACCTCGTGTGCCCTACGGACTCCATTTTGTTGCACAATACTTCTATTGGTCGGTAAATTTTCATTATATAATATCCCAAAGATTTTGACCACCGTACCACGACAAAATCCCCTGTTTTCAGTTTGATTTGTTTTCTACCAGAGTTTTCAAGGCCAGGCATCATGTCGTACTCCTCCTCCAACAACACGCACAGTGATGCTTGGTTGATGCAGATGGAACTGAGACGGGGGGATGCCGAGGGAGTCACGATGGAGGAATATGAAGGAGATGCGCTTGAGGACCACCCTCCGGCTTCGGAGAGAGGTACTCTGGTTGGCATCTCCACTATTACCAATCCCCATCAAGCAATAGGGACCACAAGCAACCATGAAGACCAAGAGGATTGAGAAGGGCTTCGCCCTAGGGGGCCCTTACACAGGTTACATCAGAAGAACTTTCATAATTTGGTTCATAATTACGGAGTGGAGAATACCCCTCATACACATATACCCTCCAATTGGGACATATCCTGTCCAAGTGAAAGCCATGCAAGGAAGAGCTTTTGGGGGCCTGAAAATAAGCATCTTATGGAGGAAATTCAGAAGAATGCAAATATGCTCCAACATGTGCTCCAAGAACTGCAAGTACTGAAAGGTGGATTAATGAAGCTAACAGAATCATCAACAACTCCATCATCACCACGTCCGAAGAAAGAGACATAAATACATGGGTAAGGGCACTCCCCTTGGCAACTGCCAAGCTTGGGGGAAGTGCCCCGGTATCGTATCACCATCACACCTCTATCTTTATCGTTTTTCTTAGTTTGATCCTTTTAGTTATATTTTGATCTAGTAGAATAAAGATTTAGTATGATCTAGCTTTGAGTTTTGTTTTGATCTCTATCTATGTAAACGAGTTCGTGAGTTATATATAATAAAGAGTAGTTTTGAGTCGAGGGCTTTGCTATCTTGCTATGATCTTGAGGGAATTAAAGAAAGAATAAAAAGAAGTAAAAATATCATATGTTGATTTTATGGAAAGTAATGACTTCACATATAAAGAGTATGATGAATAAAGTTTCTTGAGAGTTGAGAAACATAGTTTTGGTCATTGTCGCAATTAATAGGAAGTAATAAAGAAAGAGAGGTTTTCACATATAAATATACTATCTTGGACATCTTTTGTGATTGTGAGCCCTTATTAAAATATGACATGCTAAAAAGTTGATGTTGGACAAGCAAGACAATGTATTGGGTTATGTTTTCTTATATCCGAATAGATGTTATATTGTCATGGATCATCCAACATGTTGAGCTTGCCTTTCCCTCTCATGCAAGCCAAATTCTACGCACCAAGTAGAGATACTAATTGTTCTTCCAAACATCCTTAAACCCAGTTTTGCCATGAGATTCCACCATACCTACCTATGGATTGAGTAAGATCCTTCATGTAAGTTGCCATCGGTGCAAGCAATAAAAATTACTCTTTAAATATGTATGATCTATTAGTGCAAATAAAATAAGCTTTATACGAACTTGTGATATGGAAGAAATAAAAGCGACGAACTACATAGTAAAGGTCCCTATCACAAGCGGCAATATAAAGTGACATTCTTTTGCATTAAGATTTTGTGCATCCAACAATAAAAGTGCATGACAAACTCTGCTTCCCTCTGCGAAGGGCCTATCTGTCAGTTTTACCTTCTACATTCATACAAGAGTCATGGTGATGTTCACCTTTCCTTTTTACACTTTTATCCTTTGGCAAGCACTATGTGCTGGAGAGATCTGGATATATATATATCCACTCGGATGTAGGTTTTCATAAATTATTATTATTGACATTACCCTTGAGGTAAAAGGTTGGGAGGTGAAACTATAAGCCCCTATCTTTCTCTGTGTCCGATTGAAACTTTGTACCCATAAGTATCGCGTGAGTGTTAGCAATTGTGAAAGATTAAATGAGAGTTGAGTATGTGGACTTGCTGAAAAGCTCTTATATTGACTCTTTCCAATGTTATGATAAATTGCAATTGCTTCAATGAATGAGATCACAGTTTGTTAGTTTTCAATGAAGTTTCCGATTCATACTTTACCATGTGAATAGATTGTTACTTTAGCATAAGAAATCATATGACAATATATGTCATTGTTCTATAGATGATCATGATTCCTCATGTCCGTATTTTATTTTATCGACACTTCTATCTCTAAACATGTGGACATATTTTTTGATATTGGCTTTCACTTGAGGACAAGCGAGGGCTAAGCTTGGGGGAGTTGATACGTCCATTTTGCATCATGCTTTTTATCGATATTTATTGCATTATGGGCTGTTATGACACGTTATATCACAATACTTATGCCTTCTCTATCTTATTTTATATGGTTTACATGAAGAGGGAGAATGCCGACAGCTGGAATTCTGGACTAGAAAAGGAGCAAATATTAGAGACCTATTTTGTACAACTCCAAAAGTCCTGAAACTTCGCAGAGATCAATTTTTGAATAAATAAAAAATATTGGGAGAATAAAGCACCAGAGGGGGGCCACCAGCCAGCCACGAGGGTGGAGGGCACGCCCTACCTCGTGGACCCCTGGCAGGCCCCCAACACCCATCTTATGCTATATTGTGTTTTTTGCCCTCGAAAAAAGCAGAGAGAAGCTTTTGGGATGAAGCACCGCTATCTCGAGGCGGAACCTGGTAGGACCAATCTAGGGCTCTGGCGGAGCTGTTCTGCCGGGGAAACATCCCTCTTGGAGGGGGAAATCATCGCCATCGTCATGACCATCGATCCTCTCATCGAGAGGGGGTCAATCTCCATCAACATCTTCACCAGCACCATCTCCTGTCAAACCCTAGTTCATCTCTTGTATCTGATCTTTGTCTCAAAACCTCAAATTGTTACCTGTGGGTTGCTAGTAGCTAGTGTTGATTACTCCTTGTAGTTGATGCTAGTTGGTTTATTCAGAGGAAGATCATATGTTCAGATCCTTAATGATATTCAATCCCGCTCTGATTATGAACATGAATATGCTTTGTGAGTAGTTATGTTTGTTCCTGAGTACATGGGAGAAGTCTTGTTATAAGTAATCATGTGAATTTGGTATTTGTTCGATATTTTGATGAGATGTATGTTGTCTCTCCTCTAGTGGTGTTATGTGAACGTCGACTACATGACACTTCACCATGATTTGGGCCTAGGGGAAGGCATTGGGAAGTAATAAGTAGATGATGGGTTGCTAGAGTGACAGAAGCTTAAACCCTAGTTTATGCGTTGCTTCGTAAGGGGCTGATTTGGATCCATATGTTTCATGCTATGGTTAGGTTTACCTTAATTATTCGTTCGTAGTTGTAGATGCTTGCGAGAGGGGTTAATCATAAGTGGGAGGCTTGTCCAAGGAAGGGTAGCACCCAAGCACCGGTCCACCCACATATCTAATTATCAAAGTAATGAACGTGAATCATATGAGCATGATGAAAATTAGCTTGACAATAATTCCCATGTGCCCTTGGGAGCGCTTTGCTTTATATAGGAGTTCGTCCAGGCTTGTCCTTTGCTACATAAAGTATTGGGCCACCTTGCTGCACCTTAGTTACTCTTGTTACTTGTTACCTGATATGAATTACCTTATCACAAAACTATCTGTTACCGATAATTTCAATGCTTGCAGAGAATACCTTGTTGAAAACCGCTTGTCATTTCCTTCTGCTCCTCATTGGGTTCGACACTCTTACTTATTGAAAGGACTATGATAGATCCCCTATACTTGTGGATCATCACCGAGCCCCGGGCTCCAACCTGGGCAAGGCACATAGTGCACTTTCTCCAAACCGGAGAACTCCCCAATGACCAAGATGAGGCTGAAAGAGTAGCCCGGACGGCCAGTATGTACCCGTTTTTCGATGAGACTCTATACAGAAGGAGGCCCAACGGTGTGAAATAGAAGTGCATTTGCGGGGAAGAAGGAAAGGAACTGCTGGCTAATATACACAGAGGCATGTGCGGCTCCCGCATTGGATCAATGACATTAGTTGGGAAATCATTCCAATAAGAATTATATTGGCCCACAACCCTCCAAGATGCGGCCGAGCTTGTCACGAAATGTGAAGTCTGCCAGCTCCATTCCAAGAATATCCACCAGCCTGCCCAAGCTCTTCAGACAATCCCTTTATCATGGCCATTTTCGGTTTGGGGGCTCGATATCCTCGGCCCTTTCCCCCGAGCAATCGGGGGATTTGAATACTTGTTCGTTGCCATCGACAAATTTACAAAGTGGCCGGAAGTGACTCCCGTGAGAAAGGTGACTGCTCAATCATCTATCAAGTTCTTGAAAGAACTGGAGTGCCATTTTGGAGTTCTGGCAAGGATCATCACCGACAATGGCACCCAGTTCACGAGACGCGCCTTCATGCAATATGTTCGCACCCTCGAAAGCAAGGTCTCATTTGCCTCTGTCACTCATCCCAGGAGCAATGGGTAGGCTGAGAGGGCGAACGCTGAAGTCCTGGGGGGACTTAAGACAAGAACCATTGATACACTACAGAAGCACGACAGGCAGTGGATCAATGAGCTGCTGGTAGTCCTCTGGCCCCTCATAACAACACCAAATCGAGCTACCGGCCAGACTCCCTTTTCCCTGGTCTATGGGGCAGAAGTAGTTATCCCCATGGAACTCATTTATGGGTCGCCTCACCAAGCCCTGCACAGCTATCATAGCCGCAGGGTTCATGTCTGGTGTTGTAGAAGGAAATGTGCCCTAGAGGTAATAATAAAGTTATATTTATATTTCCTTATATAAATAAATGTTTATTATTCATGCTAGAATTCTATTAACCGGAAACTTAGTACATGTGTGGATACATAGACAAAATATAGTGTCCCTAGTATGCCTCTACTTGACTAGCTCGTTAATAAAAGGTGGTTATGTTTCCTAACCATAGACATGTGTTGTCATTTGATGAATGAGATCACATCATTAGGAGAATGATGTGATGGACAAGACCCATCCATTATCTTAGCATTATGATCGTTACAGTTTCATTGCTATTGCTTTCGTCATGACATATACATGTTGCTCAGACTATGAGATTATGCAACTCCCGAATACCGGAGGAACACCTTGTGTGCTATCAAACATCACAACGTAAATGGGTGATCATAAAGATGCTCTATAGGTGTCTCCAAAGGTGTTTGTTGGGTTGGCATAGATCGAGATTCGGATTTGTCACTTCGTGTTTCAGAGAGGTATCTCTGGGCCCTCTCGGTAATGCTCATCACTATAAGCCTTGCAAGCAATGTGACTAATGATTTAGTTGCAGGATGACGCATTACAGAACGCGGAAAGAGACTTTCCGGCAACAAGACTGAACTAGGTATGATGATACAGACGATCGAATCTCGGGCAAGTAACATACCGATGACAAACGGAACAACGTATGTTGTTATGCGGTTTGACTGATAAAGATCTTCGTAGAATATGTAGGAACCAATATGAGCATCTAGGTTCCACTATTGGTTATTGATCGAAGACGTGTCTGGGTCATGTCTACATAGTTCTCGAACTCATAGGGTCCGCATGCTTAACGTTCGATGACGATTGGTATTATGAGTTTATGTGATTTGATGTACCGAAGGTTGTTCGGAGTCCTGGATAAGATCTGGACATGACGAGGAGTCTCGAAATGGGCGAGACATAAATATTGATATATTGGACGGCTATATTCGGACATCAGTAGTGTTCCGGAGAAGTTTTGGATAAAATCGGAGTACCGGGGGGTTATTGGGCCTCATGGGCCAAGTAGTAGAAGAGAGGAGGCAGGCCAAGGTGGGGCTCGCGCCCCCCCCCCTAGCCCAAACCAAATTGTACTAGGGGGGCGCCCCCCTTTCCTTCACTCCTTCCCCTCCTTCCTTCCCTCCTAGTTGGACTAGGAAAGGGGGAACCTACTCCTACTTGGAGTAGGACTCCCCCCCTTGGGGCCCACCCATTGAGGCCGGTCGGCAACCTCCTCCACTCCTTTATATACAGGGGAGGGGGCACCCCATAGACACACAAGTTGACCAAGTCTTCTCTTAGCCGTGTGCGGTGCCCCCCTCCACAGTTACACACCTCGATCATATCGACGTAGTGCTTAGGCGAAGCCCTGCGCCGGTAACATCATCATCAATGTCGCCACGCCGTCATGCTGATGGAACTCACCCTCGTCCTCAATTGGATCAAGAGCACAAGGGACGTCATCGAGCTGAACGTGTGCTAAATGCGGAGGTGCCGTACGTTCGGTACTTGGATCGATTGGATCGCGAAGACGTTCGACTACATCAACCGCGTTAACTAAACGCTTCTGCTTTCAGTCTACGATGGTACGTGGACACACTCTCCCCTCTCATTGCTATGCATCTCCTAGATAGATATTGCGTGATCGTAGGATTTTTTTTCTGAAATTACTGCATTTCCCAACAGTGGCATCCGAGCCAGGTCTATGCGTAGATGTTATAAGCACGAGTAGAACACAAAGAGTTGTGGGCGATAATAGTCATACTGCTTACCAGCATGTCATACTTTGATTCAGCGGTATTGTTGGATGTAGCGGCTCAGACCGACATTACGCGTACGCCTACGCGAGACTGGTTCTACCAACGTGCTTCGCACACAGGTGGCTAGCAAGTGAGTGTCTGTTTCTCCAACTTTAGTTGAATCGAGTGTGGCTACGCCCGGTCCTTGTTGAAGGTCAAAACAGCACACTTGATGAAAAATTGTTGTGGTTTTGATGCGTAGGTAAGAACGGTTCTTTCTAGAAGCCCGTAGCAGCCACGTAAAACTTGCAACAACAAAGTAGAGGACGTCTAACTTGTTTTTGCAGGGCATGTTGTGATGTGATATGGTCAAGACATGATGTGTTGTATGAGATGATCATGTTTTGTTAAAGTTGTCGGCAACTGGCAGGGCCTTATGGTTGTCTCTTTATTGCATAAGATGCAAGTGCCATATAATTGCTTTACTGTATCGCTATGCGATAGCAATAGTTGCAAAAGCAATAGTTGGCGAGACGACCATGTGATGACATGTTGATAAAGATCAAGATGATGGAGATCATGGTGTCATGCCGGTGATGATGGAGATCATGATGGTACTTTGGAGATGGATATCAAAGGCACAAGACGATGATGGCCATATCATGTCACATATTTTGATTGCATGTGATATTTATCCTTTATATTCTTATTTTGCTTAGTTCGGCAATAGCATTATAAGATGATCCCTTACTAAAATTTCAAGGTATAAGTGTTCTCCCTGAGTATGCACCGTTGCGACAGTTCTTCATGCCGAGATACCACGTAATGATCGGGTGTGATAAGCTCTGCATTCACATACAACGGGTGCAAGCCAGTTTTGCACACGCAGAATACTCGGGTTAAACTTGACGAGCCTAGATATGCAGATATGGTCTCGGAACACTGGAGGCCGAAAGGTCGAGCATGAATCATATAGTAGATATGATCAACATAGTGATGTTCACCATTGAAAACTACTCCATCTCACGTGATAATCGGACATGGTTTAGTTGATTTGGATCACGTGATCATTTAGATGACTAGAGGGATGTCTATCTAAGTGGAAGTTATTAAGTAATATGACTAATTGAACTTTAATTTATCATGAACTTAGTCCTGATAGTATTTTGCAAATTATGTTGTAGATCAATAGCTCACGCTATAACTTCCCTATATTTTTTATATGTTCCTAGAGAAAACTAAGTTGAAAGATGATAGTAGCAATGATGCAGACTGGGTCCATAATCTGAGGTGTATCCTCATTGCTGCACAAAAGAATTATGTCCTTGATGCACCGCTAGGTGACAGACCTATTGCAGGAGCAGATACAGACGTTATGAACGTTTGGCTAGCTTTATATGATGACTACTTGATAGTTTAGTGCACCATGCTTTACGACTTTGAACCGGGACTTCAAAAACGTTTTGAAACGTCACGGAGCATATGAGATGTTCCAAGAGCTGAAATTGGTATTTCAGACTAATGCCCATATCAAGAGGTATGAGATCTCTAATAAGTACTTTGCCTAAAAGATGGAGGAGAATTGCTCAACTAGTGAGCATGTGCTCAGTATGTCTGGGTACTACAATCACTTGAATCAAGTGGGAGTTAGTCCTCCTGTCGGTGTACTAAAGTAGGGGCGCTCCTTTGTACCCCTTACTTGTGCACGGGCAGTCAGAGCCGCGCGCGCCATGGCTACACTTAGCAGGGCAGAGGGAGGAGTCAAAGCCATAAGACGGACAAAGCAATGCCAAGGCAGAGACACAAAGAGCAAGAGGACAAGGCAGACGCCCCCGGCAGAACCCTTGCTGGGGCGGCCTCCATAGCCACGGCAAGGACCTTGCCGGTGCAACTTGTCCGACGCCAGCAGGTCGCACCACCCTTGAGCCCCAGATATTCCAACACCACTAACCATGTTGGGACCAAGGCTCGGGAGGCGCCCCCTGTGATGGCATGCAGATCTTTGTAAAGACAAGAATCACACAGAGTCAGATGAGGTTTAGAAGACGACGAAGCCTCGACAGAATCCTTACCGAGGAGATCCACAATACCTCCGGCAAGATCCTTGCCGAGGACGACCACGACACCACGGCAAGACCCTTGCCGAGGACATCTGCGGGGCCACTGCCAGGCCCATGCCCTCCAAGTTTCCGCCGCCGCTCCCATGCAGCTGCCAGCCCACCAGCTAGCCAGGCACCTGCGTGTTGACGTAAGGCTTCCAAGCCAACTCAGCGCATGCCTACGTGGTGGCACGCAAATGTTCTTGAAGGCCCTACCACTGTGCCACCTCAGCAGCCTGCCAGCCTACATGGCGCTGACCGCCTCGCTGGCCCGGACGCATGTCGAAGTAGGGCAAGGCGGCAGTAAAGTGAGGGGGACACCTAAGCGGCCCATTAAATGCGTCTTGTCCCATAATGGCTAGCGATAAGCTTAGCCATAGTACCCCGATGCCACCTCCTATGTGCCACTGTGGCGATCCCCTTGACTATAAAAGGAGGCCCAAGGCATCGAGGAGAAGGATTCGGACCCTTGGACAAGTTACACTCATCGTAGCTATCTCAAGAACTCCAAGAACACTCAAATATACACTAAAGCAGGACTAGGGTATTACGCTTCCTCGCGGCCTGAACCTGGGTAAATGACCCGTGTGCTTGTGCTTATTGTTGGTCCTGCTCTTCTCTCAACCCCGTGCCCCGCAACCGTAGTAGGGATTCTCGTGATCCCATAGGTGTCGTTTCCACTGACACTTCTAGATAAGATAGTGATTACCAGAGTTCTCTAGTCACCATCACCAAGTTACTAGAACTTCGTGATGAACTATAGTATGCAAGGGATGACAAAAATGATTCCCAAGCTCTTCGCAATGCCGAAATCGACGAAGGTAGAAATCAAGCAAGAGCATCAAGTGTTGATGATTAAACAAGACCACTAGTTTCAAGAAAAGGGCAAAGGGAAAGAAAGGGCACTTTAAGAAGAATGGCAAGCAAGTTGTCACTCCCATGAAGAAGCCCAAAGCTGGACCTAAGCCTGAAATTGAGTGCTTCTACTGCAAAGGAAATGGTCACTCGAAGTGGAACTGCCCCAAATATTTGGCGGATAGGAAGGATGGCAAAGTGAACAAAGGTATATTTGATATACATATTATTGATGTGTACCTTACTAGTGTTTATAGTAGCCCCTGGGTATTTGATACTTGTTCAGTTGCTAAGATTAGTAACTCGAAACAGGAGTTACAGAATAAACAGAGACTAGTTGAGGGTCAAGTGAAGATGTGTGTTGGAAGTGGTTCCAAGATTGATATGATCATCATCGCACACTCCTTATACTTTCGAGATTAGTGTTGAACCTAAATAAATATTATTTGGTGTTTGCATTGAACGTAAATATGATTAGATCATGTTTATTGCGATACGATTATTCATCTAGACAAAGAATAAATTGTTATTCTGTTTACATGAATAAAACCTTCTATGGTCATACACCCAATGTTGATGGTTTATTGAATCTTGATCGTAGTGATACACATATTCATAATATTGATGTCAAAACATGCAAAGTTGATAATGATAGTGCAACTTATTTGTGGCACGACCGTGTGGGTCATATCGGTGTAAAGCGCATGAAGAAACTCCATAAAGATGGACTTTTGGAATCACTTGATTATGAATCATTTGATACTTGCAAACCGTGCCTTATGGGCAAGATGACTAAAACTCCGTTCTCTGGAATAATGGAATGAGCTAATGACTTATTGGAAATAATACATACCGATGTATGCAGTCCAATGAGTGTTGATGCTTGTGGCGGGTATCGTTATTTTCGGACCTTCACAGATGATTTGAGCAGATATGGGTATATCTACTTAATGAAACACAAGTCTGAAACATTTGAAAAGTTCAAAGAATTTCAGGGTGAAGTGGAGAATCATCGTAACAAGCAAATAAAGTTTCTACGATCTGATCATAGAGCTGAATATTTGAGTTATGAGTTTGGCCTTCATTTAAAACAATGTGGAATAGTTTCACAGCTCACGCCACCTGGAACACCACGGCGTAATGGTGTGTCCGAACATCGTAACCACACTTTATTAGATATGGTGCAATTTATGATGTCTCTTACCAGGTTACCACTATCGTTTTGGGGTTATGCATTAGAGACAGCTGCATTCACTTTAAATAGGGCACCATCAAAATCCGTTGAGACGACGCCTTATGAAGAGTGGTTTGGCAAGAAACAAAAGTTGTCATTTCTTAAAGTTTTGGGTTGAGATGCTTATGTGAAAAAGCTTCAACCTGATAAGTCAAACCCAAATCGGAGAAATGTATCTTCATAGGATACCCAAAATAAACTCTTGGGTACACCTTCTATCACAGATCCGAAGGCAAGATATTCGTTGCTAAGAATGGATCCTTTATAGGGAAGGAGTTTTCTGTTGAAAGAAGTGAGCGGGAGGAAAGTAGAACTTGATGAGGTAATTGTACCTTCTCCCGAATTGGAATGTAGTTCATCACAGAAATCAGTTCCAGTGATTCCTGCACCAATTAGTGAGGAAGCTAATGATGATGATCATGAAACTTCAGATCAAGTTACTACCAAACTTCGTAGGTCAATCAGAGTATGATCCGCACCATAGTGGTATGGTAATCCTATTCTGGAAGTCATGTTACTAGACCATGATGAACTTACGAACTACGAGGAAGTGATGATGAGCCCAGATTCCGCGAAATGGCTTGAGGCCATGAAATCTGAGATGGGATCCATGTATGAGGACAAAGTGTGGACTTTGGTGGACTTGCCCGATGATCGGCAAGCCATTAAGAATAAATGGATCTTCAAGAGGAAGACAGACGCTGATAGTAGTGTTACTATCTATAAAGCTTGACTTGTCACAAAAGGTTTTCGACAAGTTCAAGGAGTTGACTATGATGAGACTTTCTCACCTGTAGCGATGCTTAAGTTTGTCTGAATCATGTTAGCAATTGCTGCATTTTATGATTATGAAATTTGGCAGATGGATGTCAAAACTGCATTCCTGAATGGATTTTTGGAAGAAGAGTTGTATGTGATGCAACTAGAAGGTTTTATCGATCCAAAGGGTGCTAACAAAGTGTGCAGGCTCTAGCGATCCATTTATGGACTGGTGCAAGCCTCTCGGAGTTGGAATAAATGCTTTGATAGTGTGATCAAAGCATATGGTTTTACATAGACTTTTGGAGAAGCCTCTATTTACAAGAAAGTGAGTGGGAGCTCGTAGCATTTCTAATATTATATGTGGATGACATATTGTTGACTAGAAATGATATAGAATTTCTGGATAGCATAAAGGGATACTTGAATAAGAGTTTTTCAACGAAAGACCTCGGTGAAGCTGCTTACATATTGGGCATCAAGATCTATAGAGATAGATCTAGACGCTTGATAAATTTTTGAAATAGTTCAAAATGGATCAATCAATGAAGGAGTTCTTGTCTGTATTACAAGGTGTAAAGTTGAGTAAGACTCAAAGCCCGACCATGACAGAAGATAGAAAGAGAATGAAAGTCATTCCTTATGCCACATTCATAGGTTCTATAAAGTATGTTGTGCTATGTACCAAACCTAGTGTGTACCTTGCCATGAGTTTGGCAAGGGGGTACAATAGTGATCTAAGAGTAGATCATTGGATAACGGTCAAAATTATTCTTAGTGAGGACTGAGGAAATGTTTCTCGGTGATGGAGGTGATAAAAAATTCGTCGTAAAGAGTTACATCGATGCAAGCTTTTACACTGATCCAGATGACTCTAAGTCTCAATCTGGATACATATTGAAAATTGGAGCAATTAGCTAGAGTAGCTCTATGCAGAGCATTATAGACATAGAATATTTGCAAAATACATACGGCTCTGAATGTGACAGACCCGTTGACTAAACTTCTCTCATAAGCAAAACATGATCACAGCTTGGTACTCTATGGGTGTTAATCACATAGGAATGTGAACTGGATTATTTAATCTAGTAAACCCTTTGGTTGTTGGTCACATAGCGATGTGAACTATGGGTGTTAATCAGATACAGATGTGAACTATTGATGTTAAATCACATGGCGATGTGAACTAGATTATTGACTCTAGTGCACGTGGGAGACTGAAGGAAATATGCCATAGAGGAAATAATAAAGTTGTATTTATATTTCCTTATATAATGATAAATGTTTATTATTCATGCTAGAATTGTATTAACCGAAAACTTAGTACATGTGTGAATACATAGACAAAACATAGTGTCCCTAGTATGCCTCTACTTGACTAGCTCGTTAATCAAAGATGGTTATGTTTCCTAACCATAGACATGTGTTGTCATTTGATGAACGGGATCACATCATTAGGAGAATGATGTGATGGACAAGACCCATCCATTATCTTAGCATTATGATCGTTACAGTTTCATTGCTACTTCTTTCTTCATGACATATACATGTTCCTCAGACTATGAGATTATGCAACTCCCGAATACTAGAGGAACACCTTGTGTGCTATCAACCATCACAGCGTAAATGGGTGATCATAAAGATGCTCTACAGGTGTCTCCGAAGGTGTTTGTTGGGTTGGCATAGATCGAGATTAGGATTTGTCACTTCGTGTTTCGGAGAGGTATCTCTAGGCCCTCTCGGTAATGCTCATCACCATAAGCCTTGCAAGCAATGTGATTAATGAGTTAGTTGAGGGATGAAGCATTACGAAACGAGTAAAGAGACTTGTCGGTAACAAGATTGAACTAGGTATGATGATACCGACGATCGAATCTCGGGCAAGTAACATACCGATGACAAAGGGAACAACTTATGTTGTTATGCGGTTTGACCGATAAAGATCTTCGTAGAATATGTAGGAACCAATATGAGCATCCAGGTTCCACTATTGGTTATTGATCGGAGATGTGTCTCAGTCATGTCTACATGGTTCTCGAACCCGTAGGGTCCGCACGCTTAACGTTAGATGACGATTGGTCTTATGAGTTTATGTGATTTGATGTACCAAAGGTTATTCGGAGTCCCGGATAAAATCGCGAACATGACTAGGAGTCTCGAAATGGTTGAGACATAAAGATTGATATATTGGACGGCTATATTCAGACATCGGAAGTGTTCCGGAAAAGTTTTGGATAAAACCGGAGTACCGGGGGGTTAGCGGAACCCCCCCCCCCTGAGGGGTTATTGGGCCTCATGGGCCAAGTAGGGGAAGAGAGGAGGCAGGCCAAGGTGGGGCACGCCTCCCCCCCTAGCCTAAACCGAATTGTACTAGGGGCGGCCCCCTGTCCTTCTCTCCTTCCCCTCCTTCCTTCCCCTCCTAGTTGGACTAGGAAAGGGGGAGCCTACTCCTACTTGGAGTTGGATTCCCCCCTTGGGGCACACCCCTTGAGGCCGGCCGGCCCCCTCCTCCACTCCTTTATATATGAGGGAGGGGGGCACCCCGTAGACACACAAGTTGACCTAGTCTTCTCTTAGCCGTGTGCGGTGCCCCCCTCCACAGTTACACACCTCGGTCATATCGATGTAGTGCTTAGGCAAAGCCCTGCACCGGTAACATCATCATCACCGTCGCCATGCCGTTGTGCTGACTGAACTCACCCTCGTCCTCAACTGGATCAAGAGCATGAGGGACGTCATCAAGCTGAACGTGTGCTGAACGCGGAGGTGCCGTACGTTCGGTACTTGGATCGGTTGGATCGCGAAGACGTTCTACTATATCAACCGCGTTAACTAAACGCTTCCGCTTTCGGTCTATGAGGGTACGTGGAAACATTCTCCCCTCTCATTGCTATGCATCTCCTAGATAGATCTTGCATGATCATATTTTTTTTTGAAATTACTGTGTTTCCCAACTGTTTTGAGGAAGGCGACCTTGTCCTTAGGCGCGTTCAGTCGGGCAAGGGTAAAAAGAAGGTGACACCAAAGTGGGAAGGCCCTTACCTGGTAGTATGAGTCACCAGACCTGGCACAGTCCGTATGGTGCCTGGAGATGGCATTCAATTGCAAAACTCATGGAATATTGAGCATCTTCGCAAGTTCTACCCGTAAGGTGCGGCTGTTGGGCCCTGCCCGACAGCCACCCATTTGTACAGGCCATTCCTCAGCTGCATGTAACCCCTTGTACAAAGCCAGGGCAATGGCCCTGTGCACCAGAGAAATAAATGAAGCGCTGGGGGGCCCGACCAAGTTGCATACATGCATAAGCTTTGCAAGAGCATTTGCATAAGCATTTCATGAGCATCTGCATATGCATATAGATATAATTGCATCCTGCATCATTCTCATCTGCATAAAGTTACAGGTTCCTGCCATGGAGTTGGTTTCTACAAGGAGATGAGAGGATGGACCAGCAGTGCGCGCGATCCCCGACAATCCAAACAAATAAGTTCTACCTCTTGTCCATAAGTGTTCTGTAAGCTAAAACTTGTGCATGAGAAAGCTCCGCCACTCTTCAAAGCTTAGGTGCTCCCGCCTTTGGCTAGAACGTTGCTTCAGCCTAGGTCGTCGTAGTGGCCTTTTCTAAGAAAAAGTTGGCGGGGGCTGGCCCCGCTATTTTTTGCCTGGTAGACTCTAGTCCCCGACAACAAAATAGAAAAAAGGGTGCCGGCAGGATAGTCTTCCGGGGAAAACTTGTTTATTTAACTAAAGAGGCATCCCATCTCTGCATGGACATACACATGCACGATTTCCCGGCAAGGCTCATCTTTTTCAGTAATATGCAGATCATACAAGTACAAGCCTTACAGAACACATACATGGACTCGAGAGATTACATTATTCGAACTAAAATTTGGCAAGTGCATACAAGTTTAATACTGAAAAAAGATAAGTTCCCCGTAAACTCCTCTCCCTGTTCCTTCTCCCCCAGGTAGCGTGTTAAAAACAAAGGAGGCAGAAGCAGCGCCCAAATGGGAGTCCATCCCGATCTTTCATAGCCTGCCGGACATAGAGCCTGACAAGATCGGGAGTGGCGAGTATGCGAAGGAGGAGGGCGGACGGAGCAGCTCGGCGGCGCCATTGGTCACCACCACCAGGGCCCGCAGGAAGCCCCAGCTCGTGTGACAGTGGAGTCATCCACCAAAGCTCAGCTGGAAGACTGCTGGAGGAGGCGAAGGCACCAAGAGGGCGGACCCTCGCCGGTGACCAGGAGGCCGGTGATGACGGTGCCGGGGAGGAGAGGAAGAGCAGAAAGACAAGGCGGCTGGTCGCTAGGACGTGACGAACGCGTCGATGCAATCGTACTCCAACCTGATGGCCTGCCTCCCACCTTCTTCATCTTCCCTCGCTTCATCTTCATCAACACCTCTCCAGGGAAGTGCCAGACTCATGGTCTGGCACCCCCTCCGGAGAGACGGCAAGCGACCAAGACGACCAGAGGGCCCGAGGCGCGCCGCACCCCACCGTGGCGGGCAGGATGGTGCCCTCTTCATCGACATCAACCCAAGTTCCAAGGAGAGGGGCAGTACTGGGATTTCTAACAATCCCAAGCCCCTCACCTTGGACTTGGACCAGACCCACTCCTCGAGCACCAACACCATTGCTCGGCATCATCGACTCAAAGCTAAAGCCTGAGGGCCAGCCCCGGGCTCTCCCTTCCATCATACTCAAGATGAAGCAAAGCAGAGAAGGAGGAAGATGTGGATGAATGCCTCCACTCCTCCCACGCTGCTCCTTTTATAGGCAAGTGATAACCCACAAGTGTAGGGGATCGCAACAGCTTTCGAGGGCAAAGTATTCAACCCAAATTTATTGATTCGACACAAGGGGAGCCAAAGAATATTATTGAGTATTAGCAGCTGAGTTGTCAATTCAACCACACCTGGATAACTTAGTATCTGCAGCAAAGTATTTAGTAGCAAAGTAGTATGATAATAAAGGTAACAGTGGCAAAAGTAACATTTTTGGGTTTTGTAGCAATTGTAACAAGAGCAACGGAAAAGTAAATAAGCGAAGCACAATATGTGAAAAGCTCGTAGGCATTGGATCAGTGATGGATAATTATGTCGGATGCTATTCCTCATGTAATAGCTATAACATAGGATGACACAAAACTAGCTCCAATTCATCAATGTAATGTAGGCATGTATTCCGAATATAGTCATACGTGCTTATGGAAAAGAACTTGCATGACATCTTTTGTCCTACCCTCCCGTGGCAGCGGGGTCCTTACGGAAACTAAGGGATATTAAGGCCTCCTTTTAATAGATAACCGGAACAAAGCATTAGCACATAGTGAATACATGAACTCCTCAAACTACGGTCATCACCGAGAAGTATCCTGATTATTTTCACTTCGGGGTTGTCGGATCATAACACATAATAGGTGACTATAGACTTGCAAGATAGGATCAAGAACACACATATATTCATGAAAACATAATAGGTTCAGATCTGAAATCATGGCACTCGGGCCCTAGTGACAAGCATTAAGCATAGCAAAGTCATAGCAACATCAACCTCAGAACATAGTGGATACTAGGGATCAAACCCTAACAAAACTAACTTGATTACATGGTAAATCTCATCCAACCCATCACCGTCCAGCAAGCCTACGATGGAATTACTCATGCATGGCGGTGAGCATCATGAAATTGGTGATGGAGGATGGTTGATGATGACGACAGCGACGAATCCCCCTCTCCGGAGCCCCGAGGACTCTAGATCAGCCCTCCCGAGAGAGATGAGGGCTTGGCGGCGGCTCCGTATTGTAAAACGCGATGAAACTTCCTATGTGATTTTTTTCTCTGTGAGACGGAATATATGGAGTTGGAGTTGAGGTCGGCGGAGCCTTAGAGGGGCCCACGAGACAGGGGGGTGGGCACGCCCCCCACCCTCGTGGACTGGGTGTGGGCCCCTGGTCTTGATTCTTTCTCCAGTATTTTTTATATTTTCCGAAACTTGCCTCCGAGGATTTTCAGGACATTCCGAGAACTTTTGTTTTCTACACATAAAACAACATCATGGCAGTTCTGCTGAAAACAGCGTTAGTCCGGGTAAGTTTCATTCAAATCATACAAGTTAGAGTCCAAAACAAGGGCAAAAGTGTTTGGAAAAGTAGACACGTTGGAGACGTATCAACTCCCCCAAGCTTAAACCTTTGCTTGTCCTCAAGCAATTCAGTTGATAAACTGAAAGTGATATAGAAAAACTTTTACAAACTCTGTTTGCTCTTGTTGTTGTAAACATGCAAAGCCAGCATTCAGGTTTCAACAAATAGTATAAACTAACCATACTCACAATAACACTTAGGTCTCACAATCACTCATATAAATGGCATAATCAGCTCGCGAGCCATAATAATAAAACTCAGATGACAACACTTTCTCAAAACAATCATAACATGGTATAACAAAATGGTATCTCGCTAGCCCTTTCTGAGACCGCAAAACATAAATGCAGAGCACCTTTAAAGATCAAGGACTGACTAAACATTGTAATTCATGGTAAAAGAGATCCAGTCAAGTCATACCCAATATAAACCAACAGTAATGAATGCAAATGACAGTGTGCTCTCCAGCGGGTGCTTTTTAATAAGAAGGTGATGACTCAACATAAAAGTAAATAGATAGGCCCTTCGTAGAGGGAAGCAGGGATTTGTAGAGGTGCCAAAGCTCGATTTTAAAATAGAGATTGAATAACATTTTGAGCGGCATACTTTCACTGTCAACGCAACAACTATGAGATGGTTGTATCTTCCATACTACATGCATTATAGGCAGTCCCAAACAGAATGGTAAAAGTTTATACTCACCCACCACCAACAAGCATCAATCCATGGCTTGCTCGAAACAACGAGTGGCTCCAACTAACAACAGCCCTGGGGGAGTTTTGTTTAATTATATTGATTTTCTTTGATCTTTTTGGATCATGGGACTGGGCATCCCGGTTACCGGCCCTTTCCGTGAATAAGGAGCGGAGTCCACTCCTCTTGAGAATAACCCACCTAGCATTGAAGATATAGGCAACCCTAGTTGAAACATGAGCTGCTCGAGCATACAAAACAGAATTTCATTTGAAGGTTTGGAGTTTGGCACATACAAATTTACTTGGAATGGCAGGTAGATACCGCATATAGGAAGGTATGGTGGACTCATATGGAACAACTTTGGGGTTTATGGAGTTTGGATGCACAAGTAGCATTCTGTAGGATCGCAAGTATGTCTAGAGGGGGGTGGTTAGACTACTTGACCAAATAAAAGCTTAACCTTTTCCCAATTTTAGTCTTTGGCAGATTTTAGCAAACTTAGCACAAGTCCGAGATGGTTTTGGCGGAAACCTAACCCTAAATTTTCAATCCAAACCTAAACTATGGAGTGTTTTGACTAGATAAGTGTTGGAAATATGCCCTAGAGGCAATAATAAAATGGTTATTATTGTATTTCCTTGTTCATGATAATTGTCTATTATTCATGCTATAATTGTATTGACTGGAAACCGCAATACATGTGTGAATACATAGACCACAACATCTCCCTAGTGAGCCTCTAGTTGTCTAGCTCGTTGATCAATAGATGGTCATGGTTTCCTGACCATGGACATTGGATGTCATTGATAACGGGATCACATCATTAGGAGAATGATGTGATGGACAAGACCCAATCCTAAGCCTAGCACAAGATCGTGTAGTTCGTATGCTAAAGCTTTTACAAATGTCAAGTATCTTTTCCTTAGACCATGAGATTGTGCAACTCCCGGATACCATAGGAATGCTTTGGGTGTACCAAACGTCACAATGTAACTGGGTGGCTATAAAGGTGCACTACGGGTATTTCGGAAAGTGTCTGTTGGGTTGGCACGAATCAAGACTGGGATTTGCCACTCCATGTGACGGAGAGGTATCTCTGGGCCCACTCGGTATAACATCATCATAATGTGCACAATGTGATCAAGGAGTTGATCGCGAGATGATGTGTTACGGAACGAGTAAAGAGACTTGCCGGTAACGATATTGAACAAGGTATCGGGATACCGACGATCGAATCTTGGGTAAGTACCATACCAGTAGACAAAGGGAATTGTATACGGGATTGATTGAATCCTTGACATCGTGGTTCATCCGATGAGATCATCGTGGAACATGTGGGAGCCAACATGGGTATCCAGATCCCGCTGTTGGTTATTGGTTGGAGAGTTGTCTCGGTCATGTCTGCATGGTTCCCGAACCCATAGGGTCTACACACTTAAGGTTCAATGACGCTAGGGTTATAGGGAATAGATATACGTGGTTACAGAATGTTGTTCGGAGTCCTGGATGAGATCCTGGACGTCACGAGGAGTTCTGGAATGGTCCGGAGGTAAAGATTTATATATAGGAAGTGAGGTTTTGGTCACCGAAAGTGTTCCGGGCATCACTGGTAATGTACGGGGACCACCGGAAGGCCCCGGGGATCAAGGCACGGGAGACGTCATCGGGCTCCACGTGTGTTGAACATGGAGGCGCCGTTGTTCGGCGCTTAGATCAAAATCAACCGCGATCTGAATCGCTATGAGTACGACTCCTTCATTCGCGTTCTTGTAACGCTTCCGCTTAGCTATCTACAAGGGTATGTAGATGCACTCCCTTTTACCTCGTTGCTAGATTACTCCATAGATTGATCTTGGTGATGCGTAGAAAATTTTAAATTTCTGCTACGATCCCCAACAGTGTCATCATGAGCTAGGTCTATGCGTAGTTTCTATGCACGAGTAGAACACAAGTTGTTGTGAGCGTTGATTTTGTTCAATATGCTTACCGTTACTAGTCCAATCTTGTTTCGACGGTATTGTGGGATGAAGCGGCCCGGGCCGACCTTACACGTACACTTACATGAGACAGGTTCCACCGACTGACATGCACTTGTTGCATAAGGTGGCTACCAGGTGCCAGTCTCTCCCACTTTAGTCGGATCGGATTCGATGAAAAGGGTCCTTATGAAGGGTAAATAGCAATTGGCATATCATGTTGTGGTTTTTGCGTAGGTAAGAAACGTTCTTGCTAGAAACCCATAGCAGCCACGTAAAACATGCAGACAACAATTAGAGGACGTCTAACTTGTTTTTGCAGGGTATTCTTTGTGATGTGATATGGCCAAAAAGGATGTATGAGATTAATCACGTTCTTGTAATAGGAATCACGACTTGCATGTCGATGAGTATGACAACCGGCAGGAGCCATAGGAGTTGTCTTAATTTATTATATGACCTGCGTGTCATTGAACAACGCCATGTAATTACTTTATTGCTAAATCATTAGCCATAGTAGTAGAAGTAATAGTTGGCGAGACAACTTCATGGAGACACGATGATGGAGATCATGATGATGGAGATCATGGTGCCATGCCGGTGACGATGATGATCATGGAGCCCCAAAGATGGAGATCAAAAGGAGCAAAATGATATTGGCCATATCATGTCACTTTTTGATTGCATGTGATGTTTATCATGTTTATGCATCTTATTTGCTTAGAACAACGGTAGTAAATAAGATGATCCCTCATTAAAATTTCAAGAAAGTGTCCCCCCTAACTGTGCACCGTTGCGAAAGTTTGTTGTTTCGAAGCACCACGTGATGATCGGGTGTGATAGATTCTAACATTCACATACAACGGGTGTAAGCCAGATTTACACACGCGAAACACTTAGGTTGACTTGTCGAGCCTAGCATGTACAGACATGGCCTCAGAACACAAGAGACCGAAAGGTCGAGCATGAGTCGTATGGTAGATACGATCAACATGAAGATGTTCACCGATGATGACTAGTATGTCTCACGTGATGATCGGACACGGCCTAGTTTACTCGGATCATGTAATCACTTAGATAACTAGAGGGATGTCTATCTGAGTGGGAGTTCATAAGATGAACTTAATTATCCTGAACATAGTCAAAAGGTCTTTACAAATTATGTCGTAAGCTCGCACTTTAGTTCTACTGTTTAGATATGTTCCTAGAGAAAATATAGTTGAAAGTTGATAGTAGCAATTATGCGGACTGGGTCCGTAAACTGAGGATTGTCCTCATTGCTGCGTAGAAGGCTTATGTCCTTAATGCACCGCTCGGTGTGCTGAACCTCGAACGTCGTCTGTGGATGTTGCGAACATTTGACATACACATTTTGATAACTACATGATAGTTCAGTGATATTAAATGGTTTGGAATTGAGGCACTGAAGACGATTTCGAAACGTCGCGAAACATATGAGATGTTTTCGAGGGCTGAAATTGGGATTTTAGGCTCGTGCCCACGTCAAGAGGTATAAGACCTCCGACGATTTTCTTAGCCTGCAAACTAAGGGAGAAAAGCTCAATCGTTGAGCTTGTGCTCAGATTGTCTGAGTACAACAATCACTTGAATCGAGTGGGAGTTGATCTTCCAGATGAGATAGTGATGTTTCTCCAAAGTCATTGCCACCAAGCTGCTAGAGCTTCGTGATGAACTATAACATATCAGGGATAGATATGATGATCCTTGAAATATTCGCGATGTTTGACACCGCGAAAGTAGAAATCAAGAAGGATCATCAATTGTTGATGGTTAGTTAAACCACTAGTTTCAAGAAGGGCAAGGGCAAGAAGGGATACTTCATGAGATGGCAAATCAGCTGCTGCTCTAGTGAAGAAACCCAAGGTTGAACCCAAACCCGTGACTAAGTGCTTCTGTAATAAGGGGAACGGTCACTGGAGCAGAATTACCCTAGATACTTGGTAGATAAGAAGGCAGGCAAGGTCGATAGAAGTATATTGGATATACATTATATTAATGTGTACTCTACTAGTACTCCTAGTAGCACCATGGTAATAGATACCGGTTCGGTTGCTAAGTGTTAGTAACTCAAAATAAAAGGCTACGGAATAAACAGAGACTAGCTAAAGGCGAGGTGACGATATGTGTTGGAGTATTTCCACAGTTAATGTGATCAAACATCGCACGCTCCCTCTACCATCGGGATCGGTGTTAAACCTAAATAATTGTTATTTAGTGTTTGCGTTGAGCATAGACCTGATTGGATTATGTCTATCGCAATACAGTTATTCACTTAAGGAGAATAATGGTTACTCCATTTATTTGAATAATACCTTCAATGGTCTTGCACCTAAAATGAATGGTTTATTGAATCTCGATCGTAGTGATACACATGTTCATGCCAAAAGATATAAGATAGTAATGATAGTACCACTCACTTGTGGCACTGCCATGTAAGTCATATTGGTATAAAATGCATGAAGAAGCTCCATGTTGATGGATCTTTGGACTCACTCGTCTTTTAAAAGGTTTGGGACATGCGAACCATGTCTATTGGTGTATACGCATGAAGAAACTCCATGCAGATGGATCGTTTGGACTCACTTGATTTTGAATCACTTGAGACATGCAAATCATACCACATGGGCAAGATGACTGAAAAGCCTCGGTTTCAGTAAGATGGAACAAGAAAGAAACTTGTTGGAAGTAACACATTTTGATGTGCGCAATCTAATAAGTGTTGAGGCATGCAGTGGATATTGTTATGTTCTTACTTCACAGATGATTTGAGTAGATTCTGAGTATGTTTACTCGATGAAACACAAATCTGAATTATTGAAAGGTTCAAGTAATTTCAAAGTGAAATTGAAGATCGTCGTGACAAGAGGATAAAATGTCTATGATATGATCATAGAGATGAGTATCTGAGTTATGAGTTTGGTATGCAATTAAGACATTGTGGAAATTGTTTCACAACTAATACCGCCAGGAACACCATAGTGTGATGGTGTGTCTGAACATCATAGCTGCACCCTATTGGATATGGTGCATACCAGGATGTCTCTTATCGAATTACGACTATCGTTTATGGGTTAGGCATTAGAGACAACCGCATTCACTTTAAATAGGGCACCACGCAATTCCGTTGAGACGACACCATATGAACTATGGTTTGGAGAAACCTAAGCTGACGTTTCTTAAAAGTTTGGGGCTGCGACGCTTATGTGAAAAAAAAGGTCTTAGGTTGATAAGCTCGAACTCAAAGCGAATAAATGCATCTTCATAGGACACCCAAAAACAGTTGGGTATACCTCCTGTCTCAGTTCCGGAAGCAAAAGTGATTGATTCTAGAAACAAGGTCCTTTCTCGAGGAAAAGTTTCTCTCGAAAGAATTGAGTGGGAGGATGGTGGAGACTTGATGAGGTTGTTGAACCATCACTTCAACTAGTGTGTAGCAGGGCACAGGAAGTTGTTCCTGTGGCACCTACACCAATTGAAGTGGAAGTTTATGATAATGATCATGAAACTTCAGACCAAGTCACTACCAAACCTCGTAGGACGACAAGGACAGGTACTGCTTCAGAGTGGTACGGTAATCCTGTCTTGGAGGTCATGTTACTAGACAACAATGAATCTATGAGCTATGGAGAAGCGATGGTTGGCCCGGATTCTGATGAATGGCTCGAGGCCATAAAATCCGAGAGAGGGTCCATGTACGAAAACAAAGTGTAGACTTTGGAAGAACTACTCGATGGTCGTAAGGCTGTTGAGTACAGATGGATTCTAAAAGGAAGACGGACAATGATGGTATGTGTCACCATTAAGAAAGCTCGACTTGTTGCTAAGATGTTTTCCGACAAGTTCAAGGAGTTGATTGCGATGAGACTTTCTCATTCGTAGTGATGCTAAGAGTCTGTTGGAATTATATTAGCAATTACTGCATGATTTATGAAATCTTGCAGATAGGATGTCAAAACATTGTTTCCTCGACAATATTCTTGAGGAAAGGTTGTATGTGATACAACCAGAAGGTTTTGTTAATCATAAAAGATGCTAACAAGTATGCAAAGCTCCAGCAATTCTTCTAAGGACTGGAGTAAGCATCTCGGAGTTGGAATATACGCTTTGACGAGATGATCAAAGATTTTGGGTTTATACAAAGTTTATGAGAAACTTGTATTTCCAAAGAAGTGAGTGGGAGCACTATAGAATTTCTGATGAGTATATGTTGTTAACATATTGTTGATCGGAAATGATGTAGAATTTCTAGAAAGAATATAGGGTTGTTTGAAAAGTGTTTTTCAATGGAAAACCTGGATTAAGCTACTTGAACATTGAGCATCAAGATCTATAAGGATAGATAAAAAATGCTTACTAGTACTTTCAAATGAATACATACCGTGACAAGATTTTGAAGGAGTTCAAAATAGATCGGCAAACAAGGAGTTCTTGGCTGTGTTATATGGTGTGAGTATTGAGTAAGACTCAAGACATGACCACGACAGAAGAGAGAGAAAGGACGAAGGTCGTCCCCTATGCTTCAAACGTAGGCTCTATAGTATGCTATGTTGTGTACCGCACCGGAAGTGTGCCTTGCCATGAGTCAGTCAAGGGGTACAAAAGTGATCCAAGAATGGATCACAGGACAGCAGTCAAACTTATCCTTAGTGACTAGAGGACTGAGGAATTTTCTCGATTATGGAGGTGGTAAAAGAATTCGTCGTAAAGGGTTACGCCGATGTAAACTTTGACACTAATCCGGATTATTCTGAGTAGTAAACCGGATTCGTATAGTAGAACAGTTATTTGGAGTAGCTCCAAATAGAGCATGGTAGCTGCATCTAGGAGATGACATAGAGATGTGCAAAGCACACACGGATCTGAAAGTTCAGATCCGTTGACTAATAATGTCTCTCACAAGCGAGATATGATAAAACCCCATGGGTGTCGATTCATTATGATCACATAGTGATGTGAACTAGATTATTGACTCTAGTGCAAGTGGGAGACTGTTGGAAATATGCCCTAGAGGCAATAATAAAATGGTTATTATTGTATTTCCTTGTTCATGATAATTGTCTATTATTCATGCTATAATTGTATTGACCGGAAACCGCAATACATGTGTGAATACATAGACCACAACATGTCCCTAGTGAGCCTCTAGTTGACTAGCTTGTTGATCAACAGATGGTCATGGTTTCCTGACCATGGACATTGGATGTCATTGATAACGGGATCACATCATTAGGAGAATGATGTGATGGACAAGACCCAATCCTAAGCCTAGCATAAGATCGTGTAGTTCGTATGCTAAAGCTTTTACAAATGTCAAGTATCTTTTCCTTAGACCATGAGATTGTGCAACTCCCGGATACCGTAGGAATGCTTTGGGTATACCAAACGTCACAACGTAACTGGGTGGCTATAAAGGTGCACTACGGGTATTTCGGAAAGTGTCTGTTGGGTTGGCACGAATCAAGACTGGGATTTGTCACTCCGTGTGACGGAGAGGTATCTCTGGGCCCACTCGGTAGGACATCATCATAATGTGCACAATGTGATCAAGGAGTTGATCGCGGGATGATGTGTTACGGAATGAGTAAAGAGACTTGCCGGTAACGATATTGAACAAGGTATCGGGATACCGACGATCGAATCTTGGGTAAGTACCATACCAGTAGACAAAGGGAATTGTATACGGGATTGATTGAATCCTTGACATCGTGGTTGATCCGAAGAGATCATCGTCGAACATGTGGGAGTCAACATGGGTATCCAGATCCCGCTGTTGATTATTGGTCGGAGAGTTGTCTCGGTCATGTCTGCATGGTTCCCGAACCCGTAGCGTCTACACACTTAAGGTTCGATGACGCTAGGGTTATAGGGAATAGATATACGTGGTTACCGAATGTTGTTCGGAGTCCCGGATGAGATCCTGGACGTCACGAGGAGTTTCGGAATGGTCCGGAGGTAAAGATTTATATATAGGAAGTGAGGTTTTGGTCATCGGAAGTGTTCCGGGCATCACCGGTAATGTATCGGGACCACCGGAAGGGTCCGGGGGTCCACCGGGAGGGGCCACCAGCCCCAGAGGCTTGCGTGGGCCAATAGTGGGAAGGGACCAGCCCCTAGGTGGGCTGCCCTCCCCCCACCAAGGCCCAAGGCGCCTCAAGAGAAGATGGGGGCAAACCCTAGGGTAGATGGGCCCTAAGGCCCACCCCAGGTGTGCCTCCCCCTCTCCCCCATTGGCCGCCACCCTAGATGGGATCTAGGGGCTGCTGCACCCCTTGGGGTGGGAACCCTAGAGGAGGCACAACCCCCTTCCTCCCCCTATATATAGTTGAGGTCTAGGGGCTGCCCAATAGATGAGTTATTCTCTCCAAGGCGCAGCCCTACCTCTCTCCCTCCTCGTCTCTCGTAGTGCTTGGCGAAGCCCTGCTGGAGTGCCACGCTCCTCCACCACCACCACGCCGTCGTGCTGCTGCTTTATGGAGTCTTCCACAACCTCTCCCTCTCCCCTTGCTGGATCAAGGCACGGGAGACGTCATTGGGCTGCACGTGTGTTGAACACGGAGGCGCCGTTGTTCGACGCTTAGATCAGAATCAACCGCGATCTGAATCGCTATGAGTACGACTCCTTCATCCGCGTTCTTGTAACGCTTCCGCTTAGCGATCTATAAGGGTATGTAGATGCACTCCCCTTTCCCTCGTTGCTAGATTACTCCATAGATTGATCTTGGTGATGCATAGAAAATTTTAAATTTCTGCTACGATCCCCAACAATAAGATAGTTTCAATCATGGAAAGATTCATGGCGAACACAATGTGCTAGGAATCAGATAGGGATAGCACAGAGATCAAGTCCATACCCTAGTTCAGTGATGGACTCGCTACGGTGGCAACGGCGGGGACGAATTCCGTCGACGGTGGCGGAGACCAGCGGCGGGAGGCAGCTGGCAACGAGGAGGACGATCCGGAGACCCTGGAGGCAGAGCGGGCTGAGCGCGAGTGAAGAGTTTCGGAGAAATTTCCAAAACTTTTGCCCGTGGGTATATATAGCCCATCCCTGTAGGTGTGACCGAGTGGAACAACTCGGTGGCACCGAGATGCATAACTGCTAGCAGTTACAGCAACTCAGTGTGATCGAAATGTTCAAATCGGTTGCACCAAGATTAAAAACCTAGATCGACTTAGTGATCTCGGTATGACCGAAATGGAAGAATCGGTCAGACCGAAATGCACAAAGAAGTTTTGGAAGTTTAAGTCCATGACGAATCGGGGACTCCGAGTGCTCCTCACACAGAGTGGTTCGAATCTGACTTGATCAAATTTTGTGATGTTGCATGAATAGAGTTTGAGACAAGAAAAGCATAGATAGCTAGAGAAGGTTCTTAGGCATTCTTGTCCATCCACTTGGCAAAAGAGAAAGAAACCAAAACAAGCAAAACTACAAGTGGATGTCCTCGAATGAGTAAAATATGCAACCAACATGCTCACACAATAAAATGACAAATGAAATATGTGGCAAAGCATGCACAACCATTCTGGCATCTATCAAGCAATTGGCGATGACTAGGTTATCTATATATGAGTATATTGACTTAGGAGTCAAATGAGAACATTTGATCATAGGTCATACTCATCGTTTAAGCTCAAGTGGAGTTACCACTTTTACATAATGCATTGATGTGTTCACACCATTAGAGTTTCTTTAACTCAATTCTTAGAGTAAAGCTCCCCCTAGATGTGATATCCCCCCTGAAGAGGGATGAGCTAACCTTGGGTTTTGTCGATGATGACTTCATGTAGGTGTTGAAGATGTGGATGCTCAATGCTGATTTAGATCATTTGGAGCAATCCTTTGGAGTGAGTTGCACTTTCAATACCTACACGGGTTAGTCCCACAAGGAACAAACAAGGATATCCATAGACATAGAGTGATGCACACACAAAATGATGTCCATGAAAGCATTAGGTTACCTTGTCCCTTGTCTTACCAACAAGAGGGTTTGTGACTCCTTGAACTAGTGCAAGATTTGGAAGTAGATTGCACTTGTCCTTGCCAAAATGATGTGAGTAAAGTATGTTGGCAGAGTCACCCTCAAGAACTCTCTAGTTCTTCTTCTTCGGGATCCACATCATCTTGATGGGAATCCTTGGAGTTGTAGTCGTACTTGATGAAGTAGAACTTGACGTAGTCTTGGGAACCCACTTGACCAAGGCCTTGGGAGCTTCTTCAAATGCATCAATCTCCTCTTGAAGCTCATCCTTGCCTTTTTGCTTGTGGCCTTGTGGTGGAAGATCATCTTGATCTTGTGTTCCTATGAAGGAAGTAGGATCATACTTATCTTGTTGAGGGACAAACTTCGTCTTGGGGTATTGATCTTCTTCCCACTCAACTCCATCGGCATTGAACTTTCATTCAAAACCAACACCTTGGTTCTTCCGGTGCCTTCCTTGCTTGTGTAAAATTTCTTCGAATTGCTTACTTCTGGCAAGGCTCTTGTAAACTCATTTCTCTATAATTCCCTTCAATAAGCTATTTTCTTGCTCAAGTGTAACTTGGCTAAGAGAATCGTTAGTGGGATCAAGGGAACTACTAGAAGCAACAACATTGGATTTAGCATGATTATTGTTACTACTAGAGGAAGAATCCTTCTTGTTCTTGTTATTAGACTTTACTTGAGGCATGTAAGTAGATAAGAGTAAACGCTTGGCAATGTAAGAAGAACTTTTCTTCCGAAGATCATCATTGATTGCCTTTAAGAACTCATGTTCTTGCTCAAGGTTGAGCTTTTCAAAGTGTAACTTCTCATGACTCCTTAAAATTTCTCGATGATCCCCTAAGATAGTTTCATGAGCTAACTTAAGAGTGTTTAGTTCTTTAGTTAGGATCTCAATATTCTCCTTATCATCGTCATTCGTTTTATCTTGATTAGCATGATTAATTGAGGTTTCATCATAGTATTCATCACTAGAGTTGTCAACAAGTAAATCATCATCACCTAACAAGTCATCTTCATCACTATTGAAATCAACATACTCGGGGTGTGTTACCTTTGGGCCTTTAGCCATGAAGCATCTTCCAAGTCCCTCATTTGGTGAATCAAATATGTCGTAGGAGTTGGTTGACACAAGTGCTAGACCGGCAACATCTTCATCTTGAGTATGTTCGGAGTCGGAGTGATAGCTTCTCTCGGAGTGATGTTCGGAGTCGGAGCCGGATACCCATTCACCAACATGAGCTTGATGTCTTTGTTTTGTGTAGCTCCTTGATGACTTGTCCTTCCTTTCCGAATCCTTGCTTCTCCGGGATGTTCTTCGTTCATAACGATCATCTCTACTCCTTCTCTCTCTTGGCGGTGATTCTTCTCTTCTGCTTCTCCTTTTAGGTGATTCTTCTCTTCTTTTGTAGGGACCCGTACACTCATTGGAATAGTGTCTGGGTCTTCCACAATTGTAGCAATTACGCTCTCGACTATAAGATCTTTTGTCATTGTAGGACCTTGACTTGGAGCTTCTCTCTTTGCTTCTACACTTGTAGAATTTGTTGAAATTCTTCACCATTAGGCTCAATTCTTCATTGAAGGTTTGTTTCTCAGTTAATGATGTGGGAGCTTCACATGAGGCTTTGTAAGCACCACTTGACTTGTTGTGGAGCTCCTCCTTATCCTTGAGTGACATCTCATGAGCAACAATTCTTCCAATGACCTCCGTTGGCTTGAGATTCTTGTAATTGGGCATCATTTGGATCAATGTGCACATGGTATCATATTTTCCACCCAATGCTCTTAGGATCTTCTTGATGATGAATTTGTCGGTCATCTCTTCACTTCCTAAGCCGGCAATCTCATTTGTAATGAGAGCAAGCCTAGAGTACATTTCAGAACACCTTCACCATCCTTCATTTTGAACTTGTCAAGTTGACTTTGAAGCACATCCAACTTGGATTCCTTGATGGAGTTGGTACCTTCATGCATATCAATCAAAGTATGCCAAATTTCCTTTGCATTCTCAAGACGGCTGATTTTGTTGAATTCTTCAGGGCACAATCCGTTGAAGAGGATATCACAAGCTTGAGCGTTGTATTGCAGCAACTTCAACTCATCCGGGCTAGCTTCACGGTTCGGTTCTCTCCCATCAAAGAATTCACCTGGCAAGCCAATACACACAATAGCCCAAACGGCGGGGTTATGTCCAAGGATATGCATTTTCATCTTATGCTTCCAACTGGCAAAATTAGTACCATCAAAGTAAGGACATCTATGGTGATAGTTTCCCTCGCTAGACGCCATACTCTCCTAGGTTGTGAAACCAAGGCTATGACCACCACAAGCTATGAAAATCAAAGCAAATGGAGACCAATGCTCTGATACCACTTGTAGGATCAGAAGTATGTCTAGAGGGGGGTGATTAGACTACTTGACCAAATAAAAGCTTAACCTTTTCCCAATTTTAGTCTTTGGCAGATTTTAGCAAACTTAGCACAAGTCAAGCAATCTTAATACAATTCAAGCAAGCATGCAAAGAGTATATGAGCAGCGAAAAATAAAGCATGCAACTTGCAAGAATGTAAAGAGAAGGGTTTGGAGAATTCAAACACAATTGGAGACACGGATGTTTTTGTTGTGGTTCCGATAGGTGGTGCTATCGTACATCCACGTTGATGGAGACTTCAACCCACGAAGGGTAACGGTTGCACGAGTCCACAGAGGGCTCCACCCAAGAAGGGTCCACGAAGAAGCAACCTTGTCTATCCCACCATGGCCTTCCCCCATGAAGGACTTGCCTCACTAGCGGTAGATCTTCATTAAGTAGGCGATCTCCTTGCCCTTACAAACTCCTTGGTTCAACTCCACAATCTTGTCGGAGGCCCCAAGTGACACCTAGCCAATCTAGGAGACACCACTCTCCAAGAAGTAACAAATGTAGTGTTGATGATGAACTCCTTGCTCTTGTGCTTCAAATGATAGTCTCCCCAACACTCAACTCTCTCTCACAAGATTTGGATTTGGTGGAAAGAATATTTGAGTGGAAAGAAACTTGGGGAAGGCTAGAGATCAAGATTCATATGGTAGTATTGGAATATCTTGGTCTCAACACATGAATAGGTGGTTCTCTCTCAGAAAATGTAAGTTGGAAGTGTAGGTTTGTTCTGATGGTTCTCTCCACGAATGAAGAGGAGGTGGAGGGGTATATATAGCCTCCACACAAAAACTAACCGTTACACACAATTTACCAATTTCGGTGGGACCGAATTGAGAAACTTGGTCTGGCGGATTCAGCAAATCTAGTGACCGTTAGGATTTTCGATGGGACCGACATGCAACTCGGTAGGACCGATATGGTCAGGGTTAGGGCATAACGTAATCTCGGTGAGACCGATTGCACAAACTCGGTGGGACCGATTTTGGTAATAAGCTAACCAGAGAGTTGGTCAGGTAAACTCGGTGGGACCGGTTCGCTCATTTCGGTGGGACCGAAATGTTATGAAAAGGAAACAGAGAGTTTACATTGCAATCTCGGTGGGACCGATCGCTCATCTCGGTGGTACCGAAACATTACGAATGGAAATAGAGAGATTACAATCCCATCTCGATGAGACCAAGATCCCTATCGGTGAGACTGATTTGCCTAGGGTTTGTGGCAGTGGCTATGACAACCAAACTCGGTGGCGTCAGATAGATAGAATCGGTGGGGCTGAGTTTGACTTTAGGTTTAGGTCATATGTGGATGTGGGAAAGTAGTTGAGGGTTTTGGAGCATGTCACTAAGCACTATGAAGCAAGAACCTCATTAAGCAACACCTCATCCCTCCTTGATAGTATTGGCTTTTACTATAGACTCAATGTGATCTTGGATCACTAAAATATAAAATGTAGAGTCTTGAGCTTTGAGCTTGAGCCAATGCTTTTGTCCTTAGCATTTTGAGGGGTCCACTTATCACATCCATGCCATGCCATTCATTGAGCTTTTCCTGAAATATTTGTCTTGGAATAATGTTAGCTCAATGAGCTATATGTTGTTATGAATTACCAAAACCACCTAGGGATAGTTGCACTTTCACATTCCCTCTTAGTACAGGTGAAGGCTAGCAAAATACTGGGAAGCGACCAACTGAGAGAGTGACAACAGTCATGAACATGCATTAAATTTATTCACACTGAATACAAACATGAGTAGGATATAATCCACCATGAACATAAATATCGTGAAGGCCATGTTGATTTGTTTCAACTACATGCGTGAACATGTGCCAAGTCGAGTCACTCAATTTATTCAAAGGAGGAAACCATCCCATCATACCACATCATAATCATTCTAATAGCATGTTGGCACGTGAAGTAAACCATTATAACTCATAGCTAATCAAGCATGGCACAAGCAACTATAATCTCTAAATGTCATTGCCAATATGTTTACTTCATAATAAGCTGAATCGGGAACGATGAACTCATCATATTTACAAAAACAAGAGAGGTCGAGTTCATACTAGCTTTTCTCATCTCAATCAGTCCATCATATATCGTCATTATTGCCTTTCACTTGCACGACCGAACGGTGTGTATAATAATAATAGTGCAAGTGCATTGGACTAAGCTGGAATCTGCAAGCATTCAACTCAAGAGAGAAGACAGGGTAATATGGGCTCTAAATTAAATAAATAATCATGCATATGAGAGTCACTAAGCATTTTCAATATGGTCTTCTACTCTCGACCCCCAAAGGAAAGAAAAGAAAATAAAAACTATTTACACAGGAAAGCTCCCAACAAGTAAAAAAGAAGAACGAGAAATCTTTTTGGGTTTTCATTTTAATTTCTACTACAAGCATGGAAATTAAACTAACTATTTTTTCTCTTAAGGTTTATCAAACACACAAGAAGAAAACTAGAAAAAGAAAATTAAACTAGCAATGGATAATACAATGAAAGAGTATGAGCACCGACGACTAGAATAGTGTGTGAACATGAATGTAAAGACGGTGAGAAATACGTATTCCCCCAAGCTTAGGCTTTTGGCCTAAGTTGGTCTAATGCCACGGACCGTGGCTACTCTCCCCGATGTACTGAGGGGTGTAATCAGGATACCACTTACTGGTCGTCTCCTCCGGATCCCACTGGTAAGATGATGCTCAATAAGGGTCCAGTACAGGTTCCGGCTCAGGCTCTGGTTCTGGAGTGGATGCTTGTCCTCGATCAGCGTACACTGCTTCCGGTATGACAAGAAAATTATCTGCAATCAAGTCAAACAACAGAGGTGCATGCGAAATAATAGTCTCATTGTGTTTCTTATTAAATCTCAGGTTATACAAGAGCATATTTTCTTTGTTGTCAACAATGAACTCATGTGCTACCATGCTCTTATAATCTAAAATGTAAGGAGGAAATTTTGTCTCCTCTTTCTCATGGTGCCTAATAGGTATCTCAAAATGTCTAGCAAGACGTGTAGCATAGATACCTCCAAAGATGGGGCCTTTTGTACGATTCAGGCTTAGCCGTTTAGCAATAATGGCACCCATACTAAAACTATTATCTCCAAACAAGGCATGCTGAAGAATGATAATATCAGGAACATTGAAGTCTCCACTATTTCCACGACCAATCAAGCATCTACTAGCAAATATGGCAAAGTAGTGTAAAACAGGAAAGTGTATGCTAGAGATTCTCGCATTGGAACCCTTCTTTGGATCCCCTATAGTGATAGTGTTAACAAAGCCATCCACATCTTTATGATGGGGTTCCTCTAATTTTCCCTCAAAGGGTATCCTACATACCGCACAAAAATTACGTAAAGACATTTCCCTGAATTCATCATATACATGAAATGATACTGAAGGCGGTGACTTCTTATGATAATAATAAAAGTTTTGCACGAAAGTATTGGTAAGTAAGAGATACTGATCGATCCGGTCATGGAGGAAGTCGGTGAGGTCTGCATTTTCAACCAAGGAATAAAAGTCTTCATAAATACCGGCTTCTCTTAAGAAATCATCGCAGGGCCATTCACACGGTCGTACTTCCGCTATGCGAGGAAGATTATACTTGGCCTTTTCCTTCTATTTAGCTTGTTTTTCTGGGAGCCTTGGCTAGAAGAGCCCCTCAAAAATCTCCTTAACATTTTCTGAAAATTTCTAGAATTTTAGTAACTTCAAAATGAAAGTGAATAAAACTAAACAAGATTGATAGAAACTACTCCTACAAGTGCCTAGAGCCTATATCATGCATTAGAATTACTTGGGACCTCATAAATATAACATGCAAGCTCAAGAACAGGGTCACCTATGCAGCAAAAAATTGCAATGAATAAAGCACTAGAACAAAAACTAATTGGACCAATGGAGGAGTCACATACCAAGCAACAATCTCCCAAAGCAGTTTTGCGAATGGGGCTTTGAGCAAGGAGATCGAAAATCACAGCAAAATGAGCTAGAACTCGTGCTTGAGCTGGATGGGGATTTTTTGGGAAGAAGATGGAGTGTGTGGGTGCTGGCATAAGTGGAGGGAGGCCACAAGGGGCCCACGAGATAGGGGGCGCGCCCAGGGGGGTGGGTGTCGTGGTCCTAAGACTGACAGTAGAAAGGGGGGTTGGTATGGAGAGGCAAGATCTCAGCTATGGTGAAGATGTACACACGGGATTTACGAGTTCAGGCCCTTCACAGTGGAAGTAACAGCCCTACGTCTCGGTGCCCGGAGGCGGTCGATTGGATTATGCGTGTGATATTACAGGGGGCGCGAACCCTTGTGCCAGAGGAGGGGGTGGCTTATATAGAGTGTGCCAAGACCCCAGCCATCCTCCATTACAAGAGGTTCAATGTACATAAAGACAGGGCGTTACTGATAACTCCAGCCATAAGTGCTATTAATGATCTTAAAGACTACGGAGTGAACGCCTGATCGTTGCAGTGCTGAGCGACTCCCGGTCTTTAGTAGGTCGAGTGACTCTCCATATGGTCGAGTGACGGTAGGGAGGAGGACCTCCGAGTGATGTGGTCGTCGAGTGGATTGCACTCGATGTGTTCAACCAGAGCTCTCCTGTTGTCTCTTGGTCCTTTTATCTTCCAGGATAGTGACCTTGGGTAGGACGTATAGGTTAGGCCTATGACCCTACCCCAGGTCTGCATCCTCATCAGTAGCCCCAGAATGGATTAAGGTGCGAGTGGAAAGTAGGTCGAAGTTGAACCTGCTCCGAGCTTCGTGTCTTCATGAGTGTTTTATGCATGTCTGAACGCCCGTGTCGGTACTTTGGTGTCGACTCGGTCGCCTTGATCCATTCAGTGAGCTGTCGATTGAACTGGGGACCTCGTGCGTCGAGTGCTGTGTTGGAGCGCGGGATCTTGGGCGCGATTGTCTGCAGGGTATCCCGGATTTCGCGGGATACAAAATTTCAGGGAAACGCGCGGGCCGAAGAGCGCCGAAACAGGCGGTCCGGATAAGTAGTGATGCCTCGATTACCGCGCCGCCTTTTTCGCCACGTACGCTACGCGCAACTGTTGCGGGATTTGACGGGATTGCCTGGTCCCACGCGTCAGTCACTCGGAGGTGACCCTTTATAAGGCGATGGGGCCGAGGCGCTTGCATTGTGCACGCCTGTTCCCTCTTCTTTCTCCTCTGCTTCTCCACTGCACCCAGCACCTCCGCTCTCAACGTTGCTGCTCCCCAGCCATGGTGAAGGACAAGTCGGCGGCGCTAGAGCGCGCTAAGAAGGCGACGGGGGCGGCGAAAGGCAAGAAGCAGAACCGCGGGTCGTCATGGCATGCGGGGCTGCCGCCGGGCTGGATCCAGGGCGATTGGATCCGGTCTTCGGTCCGGTAGGAGGATCTAGCCGAACTGAAGGAGTCCGGATTGATCACCAAGGGAGCAGTGAGGCTGCCGAACGGGGATACGGAACTGCAACCTCGACTAGGTGAGTGCATTCTGCTCGCCACTCACATCGATCGGGGTTTCTCGCTCCCTCCGCATCCTTTCTTCCAGGGATTTTTGAACTTCTTTGGCGCTCAGCTCCACCATTTTTCTCCCAACATCATCACGTATTTAGCTGCGTTTGTATCGATGTGTGAGAACTTCTTAGGGTGTCGACCGCACTGGGGTCTTTTCAAACATATCTTCACCATTCGTTCCCAGTCGGTAAAAAAGGCGAAGTCGAGTGACTCGAAAACCCACGTCATCCAGATGTGTGGGGGTTTAGGTATCCAAAAGAGGAATAGGAGTGCCTTTCACGCCATGACTCTCCCTGAATCTGTTAGAGGCTGGCAGTCGACCTGGTTCTACTGCCAGGATGTCGCAGCTCCAGGTCAGTCGACTGGTCTTCCCCACCTCTCATTTGACCGTGTTCAGACTCCTGCCCCACTAAAAGTAACCGCTGCTGAGACCATGGAGACGAGGATGTTGGTGGATAGAGTGGTCCAGCTCATCAATGATGGCGTTACCGGCCTGGATTTGCTGGAAGTGTTCCTCAGTCGACGCATCCACGCTCTCCAGGCCCGCGATCACCCGATGTGGCTATATTCCGGACCAAACGACACCGCTCGGGTCCATCCAGAAGAAGTGTCGTCTGAAACTGTAGCTTTGTGGTTGAGGAGCATCACGGGCAACCAGGACAACCCCAGAGGATCCAGGCGAGTCATCCCCTTCAGCGACGGAAACCCGCCCGACAAGGTATACTTTTTGTTCTGACTGCTTCCCGCTCACACTCCGACTGTACTTGATGTTGACTGACTCTTACTCGACCGATTCGTTCTGCAGGTATTCACTGAGATGCATTCGACGCCCAACGGTGAACAAACTTTGCAGCAGGATCAGGAGGGGGAGGACAGTGCGGAGGAGAGTGGTGAGTGGGAGTCTCCGGGAGAAGAGGAGGAGGAGGAGAGCGAGGAGTCGGACGAGGAGGAAGAAGTCGACTCACCGCCACGCTACGAATGTCGATCCAAACAACAGCATGAGCCGCCTGGAAGGCGCGGGAAAAGCGTGGTCCCAAGTGCCAGTACTTAGAAGCGCACTCGAACGTCGACCCGGAGCCGACGGAGAAGGTGGCCAAGCAGCCTAAAGTTGCTCCTCCCAAGGCTCGGAATACATTGCCAGAGATTAAGATGGACGTCCCTATTGCTTTGGGGTGAGTATCTCCCTTGCATTTTCGTAGGTCGACTGAAGATTTTCTTGTTCTGACCGACCAATTCATGTGTCTTTCCAGTCCCACCTCTGCTGCCACTGACATGGACATTGACAAGGTGCCAGGAGATGAAGAGGCCACCTCACAAGTTGGTAAGTTCGATCGACCAAGCTTCGTTATGTTGAGTAGATCGTCAATCGGCAGAATTTCTGACATTTCTCTCTTTTTGTAGTTCCGCAAGAAGTTGTTGTGCTTCCTAATGATGAAGAAGAGGCGCCTCTACAGGAGAGGAGGAGGAGGAGCGGGAGCTCTGGCAGGAGGAGGCTTGAAGTTCAGGTTCCTCAGTCGATGATGGCGCTCGAGGCGGTGGTCGATCATTTCGGGGAGCCTGTTCGGACCAGCGTCGTGTTTGCCAGCCCGCTGACGAGTGATCGTCCGGCGGGTTTGACTACACCAACTCCTGTTGCTCCAGTGCAACCCCACGCCTCTGACCCAGCGACTACTTCAGCTGCTCTGCAGCCATCACTTTTTGCTGCGTATCAAACTCCAGATGACTCGCCGGGCGCCGCTAGGGAAGCTCTTCGTCAGGTGAACCTTGTCATGGAGCAGGTGAAAGCGATGCATGAGGCTAGTCAGGTAGCTTACAACGCCAACACTGCTCTTCAGACCAATGTTCAGGTCAGCAAAATTTTGACTGAACTTTTGAGTGTTGCCTTTATATCTTGATATCTGATCACCCACTGTGGTGTTCCTTTGTCTAGAATTTAGGAAATCTTCAACTCCGCTCGCCTTGAGCTGAGTCCCAGTAAACTGTTCGAACCAGCGGGGGCATGCTGCGTGCACCCACTAGGTGTAGTCCCCGAGACCGCGGTCGACTGTTGGCAGTCGACTGAGGTCTAACGGTGTATCCTCTTGCTCTCCTTTTTTTGACCTCACACTGAGTAGGCCTTGTTGAGTATTGATTTGATCCAGTGGGGGCACGCTAAGTGCACCCACTGGGTGTAGTCCCCGAGATTACTGTCGCTTATTTCTGTCGACTGACATGTCTGTCTTTCTGGCTGCAGAGATCTTGTGATCTTGGAGATCGGCTCACCGAATTAAAGAAGAAGCATATCAGCATTGAACATGCCCTTGAACTCGCGAAGAAGAATCTCAAGACTTCTCAAGAAGAAACGGCCATCATGGGAGGTAAACATTCGACCGCTTTGTCTGCTTTGTAGTTCACACTTCGCACTGGTTTTTCTTTCAGTCTCTTTGAACCGAGTGATTTCACACAAGCAAATGTGCGTAGTGAAAATCGCCAACTTCAGTCTCGTCTGAAGAGTGTTGTTTCTTTAGAGAGGATGAAGGAGGCTTTGGAGCAGAAGGATCTGGATCTGGCAGCTGCTCAGAAGGAAGCACGTGAGAAGACGAAGCTTGCGGACCAGAAGCTGGCTTCCGTTAGTAAACTGGAGGAGGAGAACGCGAAGCTGAAGACTGCCATCTCAGACGCTAATCAAGAAGTCAAGCAGCTGAGGAAGGACAAGGAGAATCTGACCACTGAAGTCGGCGGCCTCAGGACCAAGACAAACAAGCTAGAGTCCCATCTGGAGAAACTCGCTTTGAAACTTGTTCTGAAGCTTGAAGGTATGATCATTTGACTACAGTTAATTTGTCATTGACTAAACTTTGTTGTCATGCTGTCGACTCATTGTTTTTCGCAATGGGACAGAACTGTGTCAGGACTTTGAAGCTGAAACTGGGCGAGTCGAGACGGGTCTCGACCCCATCAATTGTCCTGTGAAAGATGACATTGCAATGAATCTGCTGCGATTGGAGTCGCGCTTGGATGGTGCAGTTGCTTATCTGGCTCGACTGAAGGCGGCGATGACCCAAGTGGATGTTGAACTCTGGCCTCAGGCGGAGCTGTCTCAAGACCTCAAGTCCTTAATGACTCGACTTAATCAGATTCCAGGTCGAGTGCAAGCGTGGAAGATATCTTCCGCTCGCTGTGGTGCTGATGTCGCCTTGTCGTTGGTCCGAGTGCACTGCAAGGAGGCTAAGGAAGACAAGCTGGCAGCTCTTAAAGTAGCGAATATTAAGAAGCACTCTTTCCAGGATTTCATGGACACCTTCCTCGAGGCGGCCACTCGCATTGCCGACAGCATCGACCTCGACAGCTTTTGCGATCCGGCCAGTCCTTCTCCCGCCGAGTGATTGAAAAAACATTATGCTTCACCTTAATTTGCCTCGGAATGCTGAGTGATTTTGTAACCATTAAAACTCCTTCGGGCCTGGTGCCCGAGTACTTTTAATCTGCGGTTAGGAACCTCTGGATTTATCTTTGAATATGTTGGGTTTGTCTTCGAGTGAAATCTGTGCTTCACTTGGATCGGTTTCTCATCATTTGATGCAGGTGCTGAAGAAGGATCAGCAGTCGACCCGTTGGATGAGCCTTTGGCAGCATTGATCAGCTCATCAGTGAGGTACTCAACAATGGTCTTGACATTCCTGTCATCAGCAAGGGGCCAATCGTTGGGTGCATACAATCTCGTCCTTCTTCTTGACGGTGCAGCCCCCGGGGGGCATGTGGTCGACCTGCAGCCCCGCTCACCACTCGGTAGGACTTTCAAACTTAGGCGAGTGCTGGACTGCAGCTAAACCTCCGAGTGGGAGGACTGCTCACCACTCGGTAGGATTTTTCAAACTTAGGCGAGCACTGGGCTGCAGCTAAGCCCCCGAGTGGGAGGGCTGCTCACCACTCGGTAGGAGTTTCCAAACTTAGGCAAGCTCTGGACTGCAGCTAAGCCCCCGAGTGGGAGGGTTGCTCACCACTCGGTAGGATTTTTCAAACTTAGGCGAGCACTGGGCTGCAGCTAAGCCCCCCGAGTGGGAGGGCTGCTCACCACTCGGTAGGATTTTTCAAACTTAGGCGAGCACTAAGCTGCAGCTAAGCCCCCGAGTGGGAGGGCTGCTCACCACTCGGTAGGATTTTTCAAACTTAGGCAAGCTCTGGACTGCAGCTAAGCCCCCGGGTGGGAGAGCTGCTCACCACTCGATAGGATTTTTCAAACTTAGGCGAGCACTGGGCTGCAGCTAAGCCCCCGAGTGGGAGGGTTGCTCACCACTCGGTAGGATTTTTCAAACTTAGGCGAGCACTGGGCTGCAGCTAAGCCCCGAGTGGGAGGGCTACTCACCACTCGGTAGGATTTTTCAAACTTAGGCAAGCACTGGACTGCAGCTAAGCCCCCAAGTGGGAGGCCGGCTCACCACTCGGTAGGATTTTTCAAACTTAGGCGAGTACTGCTCAGCCCAATCTTGTCCTTCTTCTTGACGGTGCGACACCCCACCCCCCTCGAGGGGGGGGGGGTTGCGACCGACCCATACCGATTAGTAGGACTTTTTTATCACTTAGGCGAGTACTGGACTGCAGCTAAGCCCCCGAGTGAGAGGCAGACTCACCACTCGGTAAGATTTTTCAAACTTAGGCGAGTACTGGACTGGAGCTAAGCCCCCGAGTGAGAGGCAGACTCACCACTTGATAGGATTTTTGTCACTTAGGCGAGTACTAGACTGCAGCTAAGCCCCCGAGTGAGAGGAAGACTCACCACTTGGTAGGATTTTTCAAACTTAGGCGAGCACTGGGCTGCAGCTAAGCCCCCGAGTGGGAGGGTTGCTCACCACTCGGTAGGATTTTTCAAACTTAGGCGAGCACTGGGCTGCAGCTAAGCCCCCGAGTGGGAGGGCTGCTCACCACTCGGTAGGATTTTTCAAACTTAGGAAAGCACTGGACTGCAACTAGGCCCCCGAATGAGAGGCAGACTCACCACTCGGTAGGTTTTTTGTCGCTTAGGCAAGTACTGGACTGCAACTCAGCCCCCGAGTGAGAGGCAGACTCACCACTCGGTAGGATTTTTCAAACTTAGGTGAGCATTGGGCTGCAGCTAAGCCCCCGAGTGGGAGGCAGACTCACCACTCGGTAGGATTTTTCAAACTTAGGTGAGTACTGGACTGCAGCTAAGCCCCCGAGTGAGAGGCAGACTCACCACTCGGTAGGATTTTTCAAACTTAGGTGAGCACTTGGCTATAGCTAAGCCCCCGAGTGGGAGGGCTGCTGACCACTCGGTAGGATTTTTCAAACTTAGGCGAGCACTGGGTTGCAGTTAAGCCCCCGAGTGGGAGGGCTGCTCACCACTCGGTAGGCTTTTTCAAACTTAGGCAAGCACTGGACTGCAGCTAAGCCCCCGAGTGAGAGGCAGACTCACCACTCGGTATGATTTTTGTCACTTAGGCGAGTACTGGACTGCAGCTAAGCCCCCGAGTGAGAGGCAGACTCACCACTCGGTAGGATTTTTCAAACTTAGGCGAGCACTGGGCTGCAGCTAAGTCCCCAAGTGGGAGGCAGACTCACCACTCGGTAGGATTTTTCAAACTTAGGCGAGTACTGGACTGCTGCTAAGTCCCCGAGTGAGAGACAGACTCACCACTCGGTAGGATTTTTGTCACTTCATCTTAGGCGAAACAGATTCGCAGCTAAGGCGATACGTACAAAAGAAATAAACAACAATCATTTGGAATAAAGTAAAATTATGTCTTTTGATAGCCAAACTAGGAGGTATTTCTTATTACATCTCATCAGTCTAAATACTTAAGAATAAAAAGGGCGGAGCAGATCCGCATTCCAAGCGCGCGGTTCATCTTTATTGTGCTCGACATTGAAGAGACGGTATGCTCCGTTGTGGAGCACCTTGGTGACGACGAAAGGGCCCTCCCAAGAAGGGGCGAGCTTGTGTGGCTTCTGCTGATCCACTCGGAGAACCAAGTCTCCTTCTTGAAATGCTCGACCCCTTACGTTCCTGGCATGGAATCAACGCAGGTGTTGTAGATAAATGGTCGACCGGATCAAGGCCATCGCTCTTTCTTCCTCTAGAAGGTCGACTGCATCCTGTCGAGCTTGCTCTGCTTCCTCTTCTGAGAAGAGTTCGACTCGGGGAGCATTGTGGAGCAAATCACTCGGAAGTACGGCTTCAGCTCCATAGACTAAGAAGAATGGAGTCCGTCCGGTCGACCGATTGGGAGTTGTCCTTAGACCCCAAAGTACTGATGGGAGCTCATCAACCCAAGCTTCTGCTGCATGCTTGAGGTCACGCATCAACCGGGGCTTCAGTCCCTTGAAAATCGATCCATTCGCTCGCTCAGCTTGCCCATTCGACTGAGGATGGGCGACCGAAGCGTAATCGACCCTCGTACCTTGGGAGGCACAAAAGGCTCTGAATTCATCGGAGTCGAAGTTCGATCCGTTGTCCGTGATGATGTTGTGTGGCACACCATATCTGAATATCAATTCTCTGATGAAACTCACGGCAGTACTTGCTTCAAGGTTTTTAATGGGCTTAGCTTCGATCCACTTGGTAAACTTCTCGACCGCTACTAGCACATGGGTAAATCCGCTCCTGCCAGTCCTCAGGGGTCCAACCATGTCCAATCCCCAAACAGCAAAAGGCCAGATGAGTGGAATAGTCTTCAGAGCTGATGCGGGTTTATGGGACATGTTGGAGTAAAACTGACAGCCTTCACACTTGTCCACTATTTCTTTTGCCATCTCGTTGGCATGTGGCCAGTAAAATCCAGCTCGGTATGCTTTGGCCACGATGGTCCGAGAGGAAGCATGGTGACCGCAGGTCCCCGAGTGAATATCATTGAGAATCATTCGGCCTTCTTCTGGCATGATGCACTTCTGGCAGACCCCAATTACACTTTCTCTAAACAACTGACCTTCCATCACAGTAAAGGCTTTAGACCATCGGTCGATCTGTCCAGCCTCTTCTTCATCCTCTGGAAGTTCTTTCCTAAGAATGTATGCAATGTACGGCATTGTCCAGTTGGGAGTGATGACCAAAACCTCCATGACTAAGTCGACCACGGCTGGGATTTCGACTTCAGTCGGATCTGTGGCACTCTTGGGCTGTGGTGATTCTTCGTGAAAGGATCTTCCTGAACTGAAGGTGGATGAATATGTTCCAAAAACACATTTTGGGGAATGGCCTCTCTCTTTGAACCTATCTTTGCCAACTCATCTGCAGCTTGATTTTTCAGTCGGGGTACATGGTGAAGCTCCAAACCTTCAAACTTCTTTTCCAACTTTCTCACTGCATTGCAATAACCAGTCATGGATGGGCTCCTGACATCCCATTCCTTCATCACTTGATTAACCACCAAATCTGAGTCACCATAGACCATAAGGCGACGGACACCGAGTGAAATGGCCATACGCAACCCGTATAAAAGTGCTTCATATTCGGCTTCATTATTGGAGGAATCAAAATGAATCTGGAGAACATAACTAAGCTTGTCTCCATTGGGGGATACCAATACTATCCCAGCGCCTAAACCATTCAGCATCTTGGAGCCATCAAAGAACATAGTCCAATGCTCTGAGTGAACTTGAGTCGGCAATTGCTGCTCAATCCACTCTGCAAGGAAATCTGCAATTGCTTGGGAATTGATAGTCTTCTTTGCCTCAAACTTGATATCCAATGGAAGGAGTTCAACCGCCCATTTTATCACTCGACCAGTTGCATCTCTGTTATTCAGAATTTCAGATAGTGGCACGTCACTGACGACTGTAATGGAGTGATCAAAGAAATAATGCGCAACCTTCTTCATGGTCATGTATATTCCATAGACAAGCTTTTGATAATGTGGATATCTTTGCTTGGATGGAGTCAAAACTTCAGAGAGATAATAAACTGGGCATTGAACCTTGTAAGCTTTTCCTTCCTCTTCTCGCTCGACCGTGAGTACTGTACTGACAACTTGTCCAGTGGCTGCAATGTAAAGCAGTAAAGGCTCTTTGATGATTGGCGCAGCGAGCACCGGCTGGGTGGAAAGTAGGGCTTTGAGCTCTGCAAACGCTGCATCCGCTTCTTCAGTCCACTCGAACTTACCAGGTTTCTTCATCAGTCGGTAAAGAGGCAAGGCCTTTTCACCGAGACAAGAAATGAATCGACTCAAGGCGGCCAAACAACCAGTCAACTTCTGAACGTCATGCACTCGCACGGGGCGTTTCATTCAGAGAATGGTGTCAACTTTTTATGGATTGGCGTCGATCCCTCGTTTGGAAACGAGAAAACCGAGTAACTTTCCTCCTGGAACTCCGAATGTGCACTTTGATGGATTAAGCTTGATATCATACCTTCTTAGGTTGGCAAAGGTTTCTGTGAGGTCAGTCAATAGGTCGGAACCTTTGTGAGACTTGACCACAATGTCATCCATGTATGCTTCCACATTCTGACTGATTTGAGTGAGTAGGCACTTATGAATCATTCTCATGAATGTGGCTCCAGCATTTTTAAGACCAAATGGCATGGTGACATAACAAAAGCACCCGAATGGGGTGATGAAGGTTGTTTTTATTTCATTGGGACCATACAGTCGGATCTGATGATACCCGGAATATGCATCTAAGAAAGACAAGCGCTCACACCCTGCAGTCGAGTCAACAATCTGATTGATGCGAGGGAGAGGGAAGTGATCTTTCAGGCAGGCCCGATTGATATGCTTGAAATCAATGCACATACAAAGTGAATCATCCTTCTTAGGGACCATGACTACATTGGCTAGCCACTCGAAGTGGTAGATTTCACGGATGAACTCTGCTGCCAACAGCCGAGCCACTTCTTCGCCAATTGCTTCTCTCTTCTGCACAGCGGACCGCCGAAGATGCTCTTTGACGGGTTTTACCTTGGGGTCGACATGCAGATGGTGCTCAGCCAGCCCCCTGGGTACACCTGGCATGTCAGAGGGTTTCCATGCGAAGATGTCCCAGTTCTCATGGAGGAACTGGATGAGCGCTCCTTCCTATTTGTTGTCGAGTGTTGTTGATATATGAGTCGGTGCCGCATTGGGATTGGTCGGGTGAATATGAATCGGCTTCGTTTCACCAGTCGACTAAAATGCGGAGTCTGTAGCAGGCTTCTTGGCTCGGAGCAAATCACTCGGATCTGCACTCTTCTGATATCTTGGAATTCAACTGCTTCCATCTGTGCATCAACGATTTTGGAACCTTTCTAAAAACATTCCTCTGCCTTCTGCCGATTGCCAGTAACTGTGATCACACCTTTGGGGCCAGGCATCTTCAGCTTGAGATACACATAACATGGTCGATCCATAAAACGTGCGTAGGCTGGCCTACCCCGGATGGCATGATAGGCACTCTGGAAATCCACGACTTCAAATGTCAACTTCTCCTTACTGTAATGCTTGGAATCACCGAAAACCAGATCGAGGGCGATCTGGACGAGTGATTCGGCTTTCTTTCCAGGGATAACACCATGAAAACTCATGTTGCTCTCGCTAAGTTTGGACATCGGAATGCCCATCCCCTTCAAGGTTTCAGCGTAAAGGATGTTCAAACCACTGCCACCGTCCATCAGTACTTTGGTCAGTCGAGTGCCCCCGACCACGGGGTAGACCACCAGTGCTTGCCTCCCAGGGGTGGCTACACGAGCAGGATGGTCAGACTGGTCGAACGTGATGGCTGTGTGAGACCATCTCAGGTATGTGGTCGTCGCCGCCGGAGCGGCCATATTCACTTCTCTGTTGATGACCTTCAATCGACTCTTGCTCTCAACATCAGCAAAAATCATCAGAGTTGAATTGACTTTGGGATAACCATCGTCTTCCTCTTCATATTCATCTATGTCCGACTCTTTCTCCTTCTCATTGGGTTGTTTCTCTCGGAACTGCTGGATCAGGAGTCGACATTGCCGAGTGGTATGCTTCGGGTAAATCAGATTACCTTCTTCATCCTTCTTCGTGTGGATGTGACATGGCAAATCCAACACATCGTTTCCTGCTTGATCTTTTAACTTCTTAGGGGGCAAGGGCCCCTTATGTTTTCCCTTAAACTTTCCTTGAGTCACGGCTGCAATCTCTCCAGATGCCGCCGGTTCGGCCTTACGCTTCTGTTTCCGACTGGAGTTACCCCCACCGGCCTCTTGGCCGACTGGTTTACTCTTCCCGCTACGGAGTCGATCCTCTTCTTCTCCGTTAGCGTACTGGGTTGCTATCTCCATCATCCGAGCCAGAGTCATATCCCCAGTCCGGCCGAATTTCAAGACCAACTCTCTGTATTTTACGCCTTCCTTGAAAGCGCATATTGCTTGATGCTCTGATACATTTTCAACGGTGTGATCCAAAGTGGTCCATCTCTGAATGAATTCCCTCGGAGTCTCATTCGGCTTCTGCACACAATGCTGCAACTCGGGCAACCCAGCTGGTCGCTTGCACGTGCCCTCAAAAGTTCTTACGAACACTCGAGCTAACTCCTCCCAACTGTGTATACTGCCTGGAGTTAACTGAGTCAACCACGCTCGGGCCGACCCTTCCAACATAAGAGGGAGATGCTTCATTGGTATCTCATTGTTTCCGCCTCCAATCTGCATAGCCACTCGGTAATCCTCAAGCTAGGTTTCGGGCTTGGATTCTCCAGTGAACTTACTGATTCCGGTTGCCAACTTGAAGTTGGGAGGAATTATTGCTGCCCTGATGTCTCTGCTGAAAAACTCTGGGCCTAAAACATGCAATCTGCTGCCACTCGGACGATCTCTGCCAGGGTCTTCTCTATGTGTTCTGTCCCGGTCGACCAAACCTTGAATGAGAATGGATCTCGCATCGAAGCCTGGCTCTCTTGGGTCGACTAGAGCTCTGCGCTCGCCACTGTGATGGCGTTTGTCATCGTTCTGCCAAGGCACGTATGACGCACTCCTCGGAGGAGGCATAGGCACTCGAGGATGATTGTCGCGGTCGAACTGACGATCATATTGTCCACGGCCTTCACGCCGCAGGGGCGATCTTGGGCTATCGGCCGACTGGACTGTATCCGCTACTACGGATCTGATGTGAATCCTATTCCGCGACTAAGACATTGTAGTGTTCTGCTCTCCTGCTGCCCGGAGCAAGGCCCGGATCTGCATCAGCCCTCTGCCAGCCTCCGATTGGGAAGGCTCAATCGACTCTGCTATTCGGGCTGCAGCTGCAAGGTTCTGAATCGGGGTATGGTATACCTTAGGTGGAGGCGGAAAAAGCTATTGTCGACTGGACTCATGGATCCGCTCCTGAGTGCGCTTGTCGAGAGCATGCAGAAGGTTATCCAGTCGAGTGCGCTCAACCAAATTGGCTAGGCGCACCTCCTCCAAGGCCCAAGCCTCGGGGGTTTCTCCAACAATGGGCGTGTGGAGTGCATCCATGTTACGGCAACGAAGTTCTTCTCTCTGTTGTGAAGAGAGGGGTTTGGGTCGGTATTCCTCGTGAACATGCGACGGGTCGCTGTCTCTGTCTTCACCATCCTCACGGTGAAAACTAGGCGGACTGTGAGGCTTGTCAACCATCAAGACTTCTGCCGCAGGGTCGCTGCTATCGCATTCGGATGCGGTCTCCACGGAGCCAGTCGACAAATCGAACAGGCCATGGAGGGTTTCGTCGGGCTCGATTGCCGCGACTTGATGGGTGGCCGAATGCCGAGCCATCACATGCTTTACCCACCGATGGAGTCGCGAACGACCGGATCGCTTGCGGCGGCGGATAGCAGGGAGGGAAAACATAGCCGGAGCCGACTGATACTGAGTTGACGGCTGCCGGAGAAGGACGCCGCGGACGCATGCGCGGAAGTGCGTCGCCCCTCGGACGGGGAGCGCCTCAAGGTCCAGGGGAGCTTCTTGAAGCCACGTGGAGTCGTCGGCGATGAAAACGAGCGCGCCGAGACGGATCTCACGTCCCTCAGCAAGTCCGCCGCCGGAAACCGTGATGATGATGATAGGTAAAACTTGCAACTTCACCAACAAGTCGCCAAGACACCGGCCCCATGGTGGGCGCCAACCGTCATGGTCCTAAGACTGACAGTATAAAGGGGGGTAGGTATGGAGAGGCAAGATCTCAGCTATGGTGAAGGTGTACACGCGGGATTTACGAGTTCATGCCCTTCACAGTGGAAGTAATAGCCCTACGTCTTGGTGCCCGGAGGCGATCGATTGGATTATGCGTGTAATATTACAGGGGGTGCGAACCCTTGTGCCAGAGGAGGGGGGTGGCTTATATAGAGTGCGCCAGGACCCCAGCCATCCTCCATTACAAGAGGTTCAATGTACATAAAGACAGGGGTTACTGATAACGCCAGCCATAAGTGCTATTAATGATCTTAAAGATTATGGAGTGAATGTCTGACCGTTGCAGTGTTGAGCGACTCCCGATCTTCAGTAGGTCGAGTGACTCTCCATATGGTCGAGTGACGGTAGGGAGGAGGACCTCCGAGTGATGTGGTCGTCGAGTGGATTGCACTCGATGTGTTCAACCGGAGCTCTCATGTTGTCTCTTGGTCCTTTTATCTTCCAGGATAGTGACCTTGGGTAGGACGTATAGGTCGGGCCTATGACCCTACCCAAGGTCTGCATCCTCATCAATGGGCGCGCCCTCCACTCTCGTGGCCTGGTGCTTGCCCCTCCTGTAGTGATATCAGTGCCTAAAATCCTCAAATATTCCATAAAAATCATACTAAATTTGCACGGCATTTGGAGCACTTTTATTTTCGGGATATTTTTGTTGCACAGATAAATCAGAAAACAGACGGATAATACTATTTTTGCTTTATTTAATCTAAATAACAGAAAGTAACAAGAGGGTACAGAAGGTTGTGCTTCCTAGTTTCATTCATCTCATGATCATCAAAATGAATCCACTAACAAGGTTGATCAAGTCTTGTTAACAAACTCATTCCGAATAACACGGAACCGGAGAAATTTCGAATAACACTAAGTTACCTGAACGAGGATATGAAAATCCCCAACAATATGATATTTTTTCTTAACAGTAGGGAGAGGAAATTCAAAACCTCCAATAATAATAGTTGGAACTTTTCCAATAGAATTGATGCTATGAACTTGAGATTGTTTCCTCGGAAAGTGTACCGTATGCTCATTACCATTAACATGAAAAGTGACATTGCCTTTGTTGCAATCAATAATAGCCCTGCAGTATTCAAAAAGGGTCTACCAAGGATAATGGACATACTATCGTCCTCGGGAATATCAAGAATAACAAAGTCCGTTAAGATAGTGACATTTGCAACCACAACAGGCACATCCTCACAAATACAGACAGGTATAGCAGTTGATTTATCAACCATTTGTAAAGATATTTCAGTAGGTGTCAACTTATTAAATTCAAGTCTACGATATAAAGAGAGAGGCATAACACTAACACCGGCTCCAAGATCACATAAAGCAGTTTTGACATAATTTCTTTTAATGGAGCATGGTATAGTTGGTACCCCTGGATCTCCAAGTTTCTTTGGTATTCCATCCTTAAAAGTGTAATTAGCAAGCATGGTGGATATTTCAGCTTCCAGTGTCTTTCTTTTATTTGTAATGATATCCTTCATATATTTAGCATAAGTATTTACTTTAAGCATATCAGTTAAGCGCATACGTAAGAAGATAGGTCTAATCATTTCAGCAAAGCGCTCAAAATCCTCATCATCCTTTGTCTTGGATGGATTAGGAGGAAAGGGCATGGGTTTCTGAACCCATGGTTCTGTTTCTTTACCGTGCTTCCTAGCATCAAAATATCTCTTATCATAACGTTGATTCTTTGATTGTGGGTTATCAAGATCAACAGCAGGTTCAGCTTCTACTTCATTGTTTTTGCTAGGTTGAGCATCAACATGAACATTATCATTAACATTATCGCTAGGTTCATGTTCATCACCTGATTATGTTTCAGCATCAGAAATAGAAATATCATTGGGGTTCTCAGGTGTGTCTAAAACAAGTTCACTAGAAGCATGCAAAGTCCTACCATTTTTCTTTTTCTTCTTTTTGGAAGAACTAGGTGCCTCTAAATTATTTCTCTGAGAATCTTGCTCGATTCTCTTAGGGTGGCCTTCAGGATACAAAGGTTCCTGAGTCATTCTACCAGTTCTAATAGCCACTCTAACAGCAAAGTCAGGTTTATTATTTAATTCGTCAAGCAAATCTTTTGAGCTTTAAGTACTTGCTCAGCTTGAGTAGCAACCATAAACGAATATTTGCTAATGAGTTTAAGTTCACCTTTAACTCTAGCCATATAATCACTCACGAGTCCTATCTCGGAAGCGTTATTCTTTAATTCTCTACCAACATAAGCATTAAAACTTTCTTGTCTATCCATAAAGTCATCAAATTCATCTAAGCATGGGCTATGAAATTTAGTAGAGGGAATTTTAACTTTATCATATCTATAGAGAGAATTTACCTTTACTACCTGTGTCGGGTTATCAATACAATGTGGTTCTTCAACAGGCGGTATATTAAGACCATGTATTTCTTCAATAGGTGGTAAATTCTTAACATCTTCATCTTTTATACCTTTTTCTTTCATTGATTTGTTTGCCTCTTGCATATCTTCAGGACTGAGAAATAAAACACCTCTCTTCTTCGAAGTGGGTTTAGGAATAGGCTCAGAAGTTGGCTCAATTGCCTCAGGAATTGGCTCAGGAAGAGTCCAATTATTTTCATTAGTAAACATATTATTCAATAGTAATTTAGCTTTGTCGTCTGTTCTTTCCCCAAAAACACAACCAGCACAACTATCCAACTGGTCCTTGGAAGCATCGGTTAGTCCATTATAAAAGATATCAAGTATTTCATTTTTCTTAAGAGGATGATCAGGCAAAGCATTAAGTAATCGGAGAAGCCTCCCCCAAGCTTGTGGGAGACTCTCTTCTTCAATTTGCACAAAATTATATATTTCCCGCAAGGCAGCTTGTTTCTAATGGGCAGGGAAATATTTGGCAGAGAAGTAATAAATCATATCCTGGGGACTACGCACACAACCAGGAGCAAGAGAATTAAACCAAGTCTTAGCATCACCCTTTAATGAGAACGGAAATATCTTGAGGATATAGAAATAGTGAGATTTATCTTCATTAGTAAACAGGGTGGCTATATCATTCAACTTGGTAAGATGTGCCACAACAGTTTCAGATTCAAAGCCATAAAAAGGATCAGATTCAACCCAAGTAATAATCTCTGGATCAATAGAGAATTCATAATCCTTATCAGTAACCAAGATAGGTGAAGTAGCAAAAGCAGGGTCAGGTTTCATTCTAGCATTAAGAGACTGCTACTTCCATTTAGCTAATAATTTCTTAAGATCATATCTATCTTTACAAGCAAAGATAGCTCTAGCAGCTTCCTCATTCATAACATAACCCTCAGGAACAATAGGTAATTCATAATCAGGGGGAGAACTTTCATCATCACTATCATCAATAATAGCATCTTCAATAATTTCATTCTCTCTAACCCTAGCAAGTTGTTCATCAAGAAATTCACCTAATGGCAAAGTGGTATCACGCACAGAAGTAGTTTCATCATAAGTACCATGCATAGCAGAAGTGGCATCATCAATAACATGCGACATATCAGAATTCATAGCAGTAGCAGGTTTAGGTGTCGCAAACTTACTCATAACAGAAGGAGAATCTAGTGCAGAGCTAGATGGTAGTTCCTTACCTCCCCTCGTAGTTGAGGACAGAATCTTGGTTTTTGCATCTTTCAAGTTCTTCATAATGATCAACAGATATAAATCCCAAGTGACTCAAAGAATAGAGCTATGCTCCCCGGCAACGGCGCTAGAAATTAGTCTTGATAACCCACAAGTGTAGGGGATCACAACAGCTTTCGAGGGTAAAGTATTCAACCCAAATTTATTGATTCGACACAAGGGGAGCCAAAGAATATTATTGAGTATTAGCAGTTGAGTTGTCAATTCAACCACACCTGGATAACTTAGTATCTGCAGTAAAGTATTTAGTAGAAAAGTAGTATGATAATAAAGGTAATAGTTGCAAAAGTAATATTTTTGGGTTTTGTAGTAATTGTAACAAGAGCAACGGAAAGTTAAATAAGCGAAGCACAATATGTGAATAGCTCGTAGGCATTGGATCAGTGATGGATAATTATGTCGGATGTGATTCCTCATGTAATAGCTATAACATAGGGTGACACAGAACTAGCTCCAATTCATCAATGTAATGTAGGCATGTATTCCGAATATAGTCATACGTGCTTATGGAAAAGAACTTGCATGACATCTTTTGTCCTACCCTCCCGTGGCAGCAGGGTCCTTACGAAAACTAAGGGATATTGAGGCCTCCTTTTAATAAAGAACTGGAACAAAGCATTAGCACATAGTGAATACATGAACTCCTCAAACTACGGTCATCACCGAGAAGTAACCCGATTATTGTCACTTAGGGGTTGTCAGATTATAACACATAATAGGTGACTATAGAATTGCAAGATAGGATCAAGAACACACATATATTCATGAAAACATAATAGGTTCGGATCTGAAATCATGGCACTCGGGCCCTAGTGACAAGCATTAAGCATAGCAAAGTCATAGCAACATCAATCTCAGAACATAGTGGATACTAGGGATCAAACCCTAACAAAACTAACTTGATTACATGGTAAATCTCATCCAACCCATCACCGTCCAGCAAGCCTACGATGGAATTACTCACGCACGGTGGTGAGCATCATGAAATTGGTGATGGAGGATGGTTGACGATGATGATGGCGATGAATCCCCCCTCTCCGGAGCCCTAAACAGACTCCAGATCAGCCCTCCTGAGAGAGATTAGGGCTTGGCGGCGGCTATGTATCGTAAAATGTGATGAAACTTCCTCTCTGATTTTTTTCTCCGCGAGACGGAATATATGGAGTTGGAGTTGAGGTCGGCGGAGCCTCAGGGGGGGCCACGAGACAGGGGGCGCGCCCCCCACCCTCGTGGACAGGGTGTGGGCCCCCTGGTCTTCATTCTTTCTCCAGTATTTTTTATATTTTCCGAAACTTGCCTCCGAGGATTTTCGGGACATTCCGAGAACTTTTGTTTTCTACACATAAAACAACATCATGGAAGTTCTGCTGAAAACATCGTCAGTCCGGGTTAGTTTCATTCAAATAATATGAGTTAGAGTCCAAAACAAGGGCAAAAGTGTTTGGAAAAGTAGATACGTTGGAGACGTATCATCAAGTAGGGGGCTAGGGGATGATTCCACGATGAGTAACCACCACACTCCTCCACAAATTTGAGAAAGTCGGGCCCTCACCATAATACTCTCAGACACCACGCGCCTTCGTTACCTACCACGCGCGATGCATGCAACATACGTGGCTAAGGAAAAGAGCGTTGTGGGAAGAGTGAATTGACGGTTTCTACCCCGTGCGTTAAAGTCATTCATGGGCCATTACAAGAACGGACCCACCACTATTGGCTTTACATGACGAATGGAAAAATCGGAAACTGACCTGAACTCAAGATTAATGAAGAAGCAAAGAAGACACGAAGGGGCCAACCTCTTCAGCGCCCATGCCTGTGCACTTATTAGGGCCTACCCCGACGACACCCGACGGCATGATCAGGGCATGCCCGAGGGCTTTTGTCGGTGCAACAGACCCTGAGTATGTTGCCCTAACTGTGCACAAGCATGGGAACAAGATTATGGCATCAGGACATGCCAAAGAACAAGAGATCAAGATTTTCAAAGGACCAGCTTGGAGAACAAGAGGACTAAGGTCAAGCTAGAGAAGCCAGATACCACCAGGAGAAAAGCCTCCCTTGCCGGGCAATAGACCTGGCAAGGGCAGAGCCACCCCCGGAAGAAAGCAACCAAGGCATCCCGGCTGGGCTTCCCGGGACTCACGGAGGACAGGAACACCTCATCAACCACTCCCCCATAACCCACATCATGGGTCAGTGCGGTGTCAAGCCGCAAAGTGATTAAGTGGCAACCACTCGCCACATGATAGCCCCTTATTACAGGAGAACCTACAAATGACACCCGTCCTTTGACGTGTCAAACAAGCAGGCATGGAGCTGGCAGAATAAGCCCGGCAAGGCTTGTCGGGCAAGCAACGATGCGACATTGAGCGATGCATTAAATGCGCCTATCAGCCTGCAGAGTATGATAGCACTGTTTGCTATCTTATCGGCGTCTAAAGACTGATTTGCCATTGTGGTGACCCCTTAACCTATAAAAGGAGGCCCTTGGCAACCGTAGAAGGGGTTGGGTTCAGTTCGTTCGACTCGTGAGGCTGGAGAGTCAGACGCCCATACGCGCATAGCCGCTGCCGCCCCTGCCGGGCAAGTGTACTATGATCCCACACCACTCTTCCACCATCAATCCACCAAACTAGGAGTAGGGTTTTATGCCTCATGGCGGCTCGAACCTAGGTAAAATTGCTCATGTGATCCCTACCGCGCTACCCCCACGCTCCTCTGCTCTTTGTGCAACGTGACGTCCCCCCTGCCGAACCAGCAAGGGGACGCTTGATCCCATAGGTGGTTGTGGTTTCCCGCGACACCGGTGAGAAGAGGTTATTTGGCATTAGCTCGCTTGATAAATGGAGAACCCAAGCCTATGAGAATGCCAAGTTGTTTAAAGAAAAAGTTAAAAGATGGCATGACAAGAGAATACAAAAGTGTGAGTTTAATGTAGGTGATCATGTTCTGCTATACAAGTCTTGTTTAAGATTTTTTGCAGGAAAACTTCTCTCTAAATGGGAAGGTCCTTACATTATCGAGGAGGTCTATCGTTTCGGTGCCATAAAAATCAACAACGCGAAGGCACAAACCCGAAGGTGGTAAACGGTCAAAGAATCAAACATTATATCTCAAGTAATCCCATAAATGTTGAGACCAGTATAATTGACACCATAACACCGGAGGAGTACATAAGGGACACTTTCTAGAACATTTCAGACTCCGAAAAGGAATAGGTATGTGGTACGGTAAGTAAGCCGACTCCAAAACTGTTCTAATAGAAATTTTTCTCTGTTTTGGAATATTTAAAAATTAGGAAAATTAAAGGTTGTCCGAAAGAGACACGAGGAGACCACAAGGGTGGAGGGCGCGCCCTACCCCCTGGGTGCGCCCCCTGCCTTGTGGCCACCTCGTGTGAGCCTCGGACTCTGTTTTCTTGCACAATACTCCTTTTGGTCAGTAAAAATTCATTATATAATCTCCCGAAGGTTTTGACCACCGTACCATGACAAAATCCAGTGTTTTTGTTTCAGGATGTTTTTCAGACAGATCTAGATCACCATGGCATCTCCAAGCACCCCTAAGGACAAGTTTATCGAGAAGGTCATCAACCCTTACATCACAGAGGTGCTGCAACACCCTCAAACAATTGAGATGCGTGAGGGGGTGCTGCACATCAGCGATGCGGAGGGACCAAAGAAGACCGGAAGCATGGAGACAAGACTCAAAGCAATGGAGTAGCAAGTTTTCAAGTGCCGAGGGATGGTGGAACATGGACTCAACGCCAATCACATGATGATCGCGGAGTTCACCAACAATCACAAGTTGGATGCCAAGAACATCGGGGAGGCCATCTTCAAGCTTCATCAGAAAATTGAACACCTCCAGGCCCAGATCTATGACCTGCAAAACCAAAACTGTGAGTATGAATATATATTCAAGAGGATGAGTTTGGTTGCAGATTTGAGGATCCCGGAGACTCGTTCATCCTTCTACGATGGTGAACCTATGCCCTAGAAGATGGACGACAAGCCAACATCATCCACAACTCCATCATCACCACCTCCGAAGAAAGAAACATAAATACATGGGTATGGGCACTCCCTTTGGCAACTGCCAAGCTTGGGGGAGGTGCCGCGGTACCGTATCACCATCACACCTCTATATTTATAATTTTTCTTAGTTTGATCCTTTTGGTTATATCTTGACCTAGTAGAATAAAGTTCTAGTATGATCTAGCTTTGAGTTTTGCTTTGATCTCTATCTATGTAATCTAGTCTGTGGGTTATATATAATAAAGAGTAGTTTTGGGTTGAGGGCCTTGCTATATTGCTATGATCTTGAGGGAATTAAAGAAAGAATAAAAGAAACAAAAAGATCATATATTGATCTTATGGAGAGTAATGACTTCACATATAAACAGTATGATGAATAAATGTTGTTGAGAGTTGACAAACATAGTTTTGGTCATTGTTGCAATTAATAGAATGTAATAAAGAAAGAGAGGTTTTACATATAAATATACTATCTTGGACATCTTTTGTGATTGTGAGCACTCATTAAAATATGACATGCTAAAAAGTTGATGTTGTACAAGGAAGACAACATAATGGGTTATGTTTTCTTATATCCAAATAGAAGTTATATTGTCATGGATCATCCAACATATTGAGCTTGCCTTTCCCTCTCATGCTAGCGAAATTCTTTGCACCAAGTAGAGATACTACTTGTGCTTCCAATCATCCCTAAACCCAGTTTTGCCATGAGAGTCCACCATACCTACCTATGGATTGAGTAAGATCCTTCAAGTAAGTTGTCATTGGTGCAAGCAATAAAAATTTCTCTCTAAATATGTATGATCTATTAGTGTGAACAAAATAAGCTTTATACGAACATGTGATATGGAAGAAATAAAAGCGACAAACTGCATAATAAAGCTCTTTATCAGAAGCGGCAATATAAAGTGACGTTCTTTTGGATTAAGATTTTGTGCATCCAACCATGAAAGCGCATGACAATCTCTAATTCTCTCTACGAAGGGCCTATCTTTTATTTTTACCTTCTACCCTTATACAAGAGTCATGGTGATCTTCACATTTCCTTTTTACACTTTTTCCTTTGGCAGGCCCTATGTGTTGGAGAGATCTGGATATATATATCCACTCGGATGTAAGGTTTCATAAAGTATTATTGTTGACATTACCCTTGAAGTAAAAGGTTGGGAGGCGAAACTATAAGCCCCCTATCTTTCTCTGTGTCCAACTGAAACTTTGTACCCATAAGTATCGTGTGAGTGTTAGCAATTGTGAAAGACTAAATGATAGTTGATTGTGTGGACTTGCTGAAAAGCTCTTATATCGACTCTTTCTGATGTTATGACAAATTGCAATTGCTTCAATGACTGAGATCATTGTTTGTTAGTTTTTAATGAAGTTCCTGATTCATACGTTACCTTGTGAATGGATTGTTACTTTAACATAAGAAATCATGCGAAATTATATGTTGTTGTTCTAAAGATGATCATGATGCCCTTATGTCCGTATTTTATTTTATCGACACCTCTGTCTCTAAACATGTGGACATATTTTTTGATATCAGCATTTGCTTGAGGACAAGCGAGGTCTAAGCTTGGGGGAGTTGATACGTCCATTTTGCATCATGCTTTTACATTGATATTTATTGCATTATGGGCTATTCTTACACGTTATATCACAATACCTATGCCTTTTCTCTCTTATTTTATAAGGTTTACATGAAGAGGGAGATTGCCGGCGGCTGGAATTATGGACTGGAAAAGGAGCAAATATTAGAGACCTATTCTGCACAACTCCAAAAGTCCTGAAACTTCACGGAGAATCATTTTGGAATAAATAAAAAATATTGGGTGAAGAAAGGACCAGAGGGGGGCCACCAGCCAGCCACAAGGGTGGAGGGCGCGCCCCTCGTCCATGTGGGCCCCCTGGCAGGCCCCCGACGCACATCTTATGCTATATGGTGTATTTTAACCTGGAAAAAATAAGAAGGGACCTTCGGGACGAAGCATCTACGTCTCGAGGCGGAACCTGGGCATAACCAATCTAAGGCTCCAGCGGAGCTGTTCTGCTCGGGAAATACCCCTCCGGGACGGGGAAAACATCGCCATCATTATCACCATCGATCCTCTCATCGAGAGGGGGTCAAACTCCATCAACATCTTCACCAGCACCATCTCCTCTCAAACCCTAGTTCATCTCTTTTATCCGATCTTTGCTTCAAAACCTCAGATTGGTACCTATGGGTTGCTAGTAGTGTTGATTACTCCTTGTAGTTGATGCTAGTTGGTTTATTCGGTGGAAGATCATATGTTCAGATCCTTAATGAGAATTAATACTCCTCCGATTATGAACATGAATATGCTTTGTGAGTAGTTACATTTGTTCCTGAGGACATGGGAGAAGTCTTGTTATAAGTAATCATGTGAATTTGGTATTCGTTCGATATTTTGATGAGATGTATGTTCTCTTTCCTCTAGTGGTGTTATGTGAACATCGACTACATGACACTTCACCATGATTTGGGCCTAGGGGAAGGCATTGGGAAGTAATAAGTAGATGATGGGTTGCTAGAGTGACAGAAGCTTAAACCCTAGTTTATGCGTTGCTTCGTAAGGGGCTGGTTTGGATCCATATGTTTCATGTTATGGTTAGGTTTACCTTAATCCTTCTTTTGAAATTGCGGATGCTTGCGGGAGGGGTTAATAATAAGTGGGAGGCTTGTCCAAGGAAGGACAACACCCAAGCACCAGTCCACCCACATATCAAATTATCAAAGTAATTAACGAATGTGAATCATAGAAGCATGATGAAAATTAACTTGACAATAATTCCCATGTGTCCTCGGGAGCGCTTTGCTTTATATAAGAGTTCATCCAGGCTTGTCCTTTGCTACAAAAAGGATTGGGCCACCTTGCTGCACCTTAATTACTTTTTTTACTTGTTACTTGTTACGAATTATCTTATCACACAACTATCTGTTACCGACAATTTTAGTGCTTGTAGAGAATACCTTGCTGAAAACCGCTTGTCATTTCCTTCTGCTCCTCGTTGGGTTTGACACACTTACTTATTGAAAGGACTATGGTAGATCCCCCATACTTGTGGGTCATCACCAAATACTAGACTTTGTTGTTGAATTTTGTTTGCTGGAACCGGCGTTTGGTTTTGCTGCTACCGGTGACTTCATATGCTACTACCAGCGACGGCATTTTTCTCGCTAAATCATTCATGAAGATGATGCAACTACGACGGCGGACGAAAACATTTTTTTGCTGCAAACGACACATTTGTTTGTAACCACCAGCGTCGATTTTTATTTTTTGCTACAACTGCGTCATCATTTTGTTTTGCTGCAACCGACAACCACAAAAGCTAGAACCGGTGAGCATTTTTTGCTACAATGGTGACAGAGTGGTGGAATGGGTGAACTTTTTTTTGCTGGAAACGACATGCTTTTTTGCTTAGATTGGCTGACTTTTTTGCTACAACCGACCACCCAAGGGAGAGTACAGTTATTTTTTGCGAAATCGTCATCGAAAGTGCCATCATCGTCGCATGTGGCCGCCGGAGCCACGATGGACACCAACGGACCTCAATCACGGGGACACACTGCTGCATGTGCGGAGCCAGTGGGAAATACAGGAGACGAAGGTAGCGAGGGCACCGACCAACAACGAGGGCGGCAACAGACGAGGCGCACAGGAGTGCGTGCTTCTCCATGGTGGTGCCATGGAGGTTGTTTTCTCAGACAAGAAGAAAGCGTAGGAAGGGAGGAGGAAGGAGATCATCCGCCTGTAAATCGCTCCATCATATGTTGTTCATGCGACTGACCCAATTTAGGCCAGCCTACTGACACGTATCACTGCCCATCGACATATGTCATTTGTAAGTTATATAAAAGATAAATGAGAAACAACAATTTTTTAGGGTTGCAAAAAGCATCTCACTTGCCAACCTCCACTAAATTGTGTGGATTCCCTGTAAAACCATATTTAGTTTTTTATGGGGACTGTTGGTGATGCTCTAAGTTCATATAGGGTTATGCGGATTGTGCAGTATGAAATTAACATTGCTTAACTCCTAAATGAGAGTACCAAGTTTGGGAGGGGCTTCCTGTAAAATCACTCTAAGGGCGATTGAGGGGCCATCTTCAAGGGCGATGATAAGGTGAGACCGGCGGTGCTTGCGGCTTGGCCTGGGGGTTGTTCGAGGCCAACATTTTTGTTGAATCGTCGCAATATTCAAGGAAGTGCATGGGTACATGGAGGAAGGAATTGAATTGTCTTTATGAGACTATATGAGGGGAAGGAAGGAATCGAGATCGATGGGAAGGAAGACGATGATAGAAGGAGGGATCTCATGCAATGAGCACTACTACATGTCCGTATAGCACCGCCCCCTCATCACTGACCGAACACTAACCACGCGTCACCGATGGGCATTAGCACTGATCAGCCACCTCAGGCGCGTTAGTGATAAGCATTTTGGGGCTTGGCAGGATGCTTATCACATACCAGTCCAGAAATGACCCATTTGTGATATTGTGTTCCTCATAGAAAAATGGTCCAATATTTACCACCGACCGAATGCTTTCTTTGACCCGTCTGAGTGTACCTACTAAATCTGGCCCTTCATGTTTTTGCATGTTAGTGTTGTTATTTACTTGGGTTGTTATATCCATCCCCCACTGCAAATCTTCATCACAAACCCTCGCCACCGCCGCCAAGTACTGCCCCCTTTAGTTTCTGCTAGATCCAGGAACACGTTGTTGTATCCATCTTCAAGCACCATAAGTCAACTGCTCAGGTTCAATCACTTAGACTGTCATGAAGAACAAGGAGCATGCACTACAAATTTAAAATGCTGAAACAATTGGTCTTTAGAGTTCATCATGAAAGGATGTCATGTTAAGGGAATTTTCAGTGATGATGTTGATAATGCGCAATGAACATCTAGACAAGGAATTATTCCTTAGTTAGTCTTGACATTTATTTTCTTTCTAATAGAGAAGATGGTGCAAACTTTACATCAAAACAAGGGAAATTAAGGATTATAAGTGATATTCTTTCTTGTCAATTTCTACAGTGTGGGAACACATTCAAACTAGTCTGCCAATTGTTGATAGTTATGTTTGATGGATGATTTGCAGAAGAAAATGATACAAGAGTAACTACTGCAAATTGTTCTGCTGGAAACTCTAGATAACAAAATCAGTAATTCAAAATTATTTTGATTGTACACTTGCATTCCTAGATGTAAGTAGTTGATTTAAATTTATTTTGATTGTCCACTTGCATGATTAGATGTTTTTTTATTGAATTCTCATGCATGTCACAAAAATCATATGTAGCAGTTTAATCCATCCATACTTACTTTCATTTCCATTTTTCATTGATGATATTTCCTGCATATATGTTATATTCACTTTAGGGATTTTGTTGTACAATTGATAAATTCAAGCTTTGCAGACAATTCCGATCCATCTTACGGGTATCAATTTTGGGTGGCGACACACATCTTCACTATGTCAAGTGATATATCAAGCTATAAACATGGAACTATATGGTTTAGATTCCCTTCTAATAGCTGACTGTAGTTAAGATCAGTTTTTTGTCATATTACCATGATTTGTGAAATTACACAACTAATAGTAGTAAATGTTGTTTTGTAAATATCATGTTGTGAAGGCAACAAGGCGGGGATAAGAAAGTGAAGAAAATATAAATTTCTTCCATTGGGTCATTATGATATATGCAATAACGTAGATAGTATAAGAGTTTTATTAAGATCATGGCTACCAAGAAAATAAGGAGAGCCTAGGACAAAGTGAAGGAACTATAAGCTTATTCAAACATGACTTGACTGATGAATCCTGAATGACCTTGCAAACACAATAACTTTTCTAGATTGTGACCATGCTTTACTTCTTGTACTACTAGGAGGTCCCATGGAGGATCAGCCTACCCGTATCTTTGTTGATTATACTCTTAAACCTTGAGTTGTGTGCTCAACCGGTGAGATTCAATTAAATTTAAAATGAAGATATTGGCAAATTCTAAAAGTACAATTTTATTGACCTTTGTTTTTCTAGAAAAATGTGAAAATGCACAACCACCATAAATTTAAATTAACATTGTCGGGATTTTGGTGCACTTGTTGGGAGCTTTACTAATAAGTGTTAGTTCTTAATTTATTTTTCTCTTGACACATAAGTGAGAGGAAGAAGTTTACATGACTAGTGGAAAGATCAAATAAGGTATCCATGATTATGAAAATTATTTTAAACTTAGAATGAGATGGTGTGCATGCAAACTTGAGGGATATCCACGGTAAAGAGTGTTCGTGTTTTCATCCGCGAGGAAACATATTGTCTCATCGTGAGTGTATGTGAACATAGTTATGCATCCTGAATTTTGTTGAACTGTAGAAATTATGATATACGCAATTGTTTGTGCCAACCTGTCTTTAAACCTTTATACTAATTGGTTCATCGAGATCCACTCGGTTTGGAGGTCACAAAGCCTACATATCAATATATGAATCTCTCAATCGTTCCTGGAAGGAAGTGATTCTCATGTGTCGTTGAATTGACAACTTAATATGATTTTGAATGAGATACAATTTCTTCTATTTTTTTAGAAATTGACAACTCCACAAAAAATCAAGGTCTCTTTGTGGCTCGCTTTGTGCAATAGTATTCTCAACAAAGACAACCTTTTGAAAATAGGTTGGAATGGAATCAACGATGTGTATTTTGCGAAAAGGATGAACCAATTCATCTTCCCTTCATTGTTATGTAACTAACTTAATGCAGAGCCTGTTTTTTTGAAAAGGGGCGCTTTATTACTCAAAACATTTAAGCATTACACCCGGCCTCTGCATAACAAGATGCACACAGCCAAATAATGTCCTCTCACACAAACGAAAATTAAAAAAGGCGGAATACAAAGAGACATGTAGAGTCTGTATAACGCCTAAAACGGAGCGCGGCCAATCCTAAGATCATGCTGCCACCCATGTTGGATAAAAGTATCCCTCACCGTAGCCTCCAATCGTGTACACACCTCCGTAAACAGGTCTCGATTCTCCACGCGTTGTAGAGAGGACCATAAACAAAGAGTCCCGGTACATCTGTAGATAACCTGCATCAGAGAAGTACTTTTATCATTAAAAACCTTATCATTTCTACATAGCCAAAGCGACCAAATAACGGCTAGCGCTCCCATCCTGAGAAGAGTTCTAAAGCTGTAATCAATCCCATGTAACCAGTTGCCAAATACATTAGCAACACTACAAGGAGGATACAGGCCAGAAGCTATTTGGATGACTAACCATATAGAACGAGCCAATTTGCATTGGAAGAATAAATATTTTATTGTCTCTTCATGGTGACAAAAGACACATTTCAAACTTCCATGCCAATTCCTATTAATAAGGTTATCTTTAGTAAGAATGACTCCGCGGCAAAGATACCATGCAAAGATTTTATCCTTAAGAGGTATCTTCATCTTCCAGATCTTCTTATTATTATCAACTAGCACATCAGACTGGATTAATGCTCTATACATGGACTCAACTGAGAACTGTCCATTCTCATGGAGGTTCCATCGGAATACATGAGACCCATGTGACAATTGCACCATGGAAAACTGCTGAAGTAGGATGTTCCACGAATGGAGTCTGGGTCCAATTAAATTCCTTCTAAAGTCACATTTGGCGGAAATGATTCCATTACCGTGGCGATAGTATCACCCTTGTGGCGAACAATGTTGTATAGAGCCGGATATTGTTCCCGGAGTGTGGCATTTCCTAGCCACTTGTCCTCCCAGATCTAATTTCCAAGCCGTCCTTAATAGATAAGGATCCGTAGCAGAAGAAATATTTCTTCGTAGCCATTAGACCCAACCAAAAGTGGGAATCCCCAGGCTTCTAGTATACTTGGTATATCGCCTTGGACCCCACATATTTCCTACTTAGGAGGGTTTGCCATACACCATCTTCCATCAGTAATTTAAACAACCATTTGCCTAGAAGGGCCCTATTCTTAACCTCAAGGTCATGAATGCCCAACCCGCCTTGGTCTTTGGGACGGTAAACCACACTCCATTTAGCCAGTCGATATTTCTTTCGCTCGCTATCTCCTTGCCAAAAGAATCTTGATCAAAAATAATCCAATCTATGTAAAACTTCTTTCGGCAACTGGAAGAAGGAAATCGTATATAGTACCATATTACTTAGTACTGAATTTATGAGGACCAATCTTCCACCCAGAGATAGCAGTTTACCTTTCCAACTACTAAGTCTTTTTTGCAATCTCTCCTCGACGTGTTTCCATTCAACATTTGTGAGTCTCCGATAGTGTATCGGTATCCCCAAATATGTGATCGGAAACTGGCCTAACCTGCATCCCAATAGTTCAGCATACAGGTTGGCCTCGTCTTGAGCGCCACCAAAACAAAACAATTCACTTTTATGAAAATTGATCTTAAGACCTAAGAGTTGCTCAAATGCTGATAAAATCAGTTTCATATTTCTCGCTTTCTCGAGGTCGTGATCCATGAAGAGAATCGTATCATCGACATATTGAAGAGTAGAGAGACCACCATCAACTAGATGATTAACAACACCATCAATTTGGCCATCAACCTTGGCACGCTCAATCATGACTGCTAGCATATCTGCCACTATATTAAATAGCATGGGCGGTATCGAGTCACCCTGTCGCAATCCCTTCTTCGTTTGAAAATAGTGTCCAACATCATCATTGACCTTAATGGCAACACTACCTCCAGAAACGAAGCTATGGATCATAGCACGCCACTCTGCAGAAAATCCTTTCATTCTGAGAGCCTGTTGTAGAAAGGGCCACTTGACTTTGTCATAAGCCATTTCAAAGTCTATTTTGAGTACCACCCCATTCACCTTTTTCCGGTGTAATTCATGGACTGTTTCATGAAGGATAACAAATCCATCTAGGATGTGTCTGCCTTGCATAAAAGTTGTCTGTGAAGGACGAATCACATGTTCAACAACCGAATTTAGCCTAATAGTCGCAACCTTCGTGAATATTTTAAAACTAACATTAAGGAGGCAAATAGGTCTATACTGTTGTATCCTTTCACCCTCATTAACCTTAGGTAATAAAATAATCTCGCAGAAGTTTAAGCGAAACAATTCTAGTTGGCCAGCATGTAGGTGGCTAAACAAGAGTAGGAGATCCGGTTTGATGACTTCCCAGAAGTTCTGATAGAACTTTGCGGGAAAACCATCCGGACCTGGGGCTTTGTTATGCTCCATTAAGAAAACTGCCTTTCTAACTTCCTCCTAGGAGTATGGGGCTATTAGAAGGTTGTTTTCCTCATCAGAGACATGGGGGATGTCATCTATTCGTGACTCATCCATCGACAAGTTTCCTTCTTCCGAGGCTCCGAACTGATTTTTATAATAATTAGTGATATAAGATTTAAGTTGCTCATGCCCCTCAATCATGCCCTCATCCTGTTGTAGGGAATGAATAATTTTCTTCCGGTGTCTGCCATTGGCGACACCATGGTAATATCTAGTATTCGAATCACCTTTCAGGATAAATTGAGAGTTAGAATGTTGGTACCATTTGAGTTCCTCTTCACGCACCATGTTAGCTATCTGTGCATTCGAATGATTCTTGATCTCGATTTCATGCTCAGATAGAGGTCTAACCTCTGCCAAAGCTTCTAGTTCATCAATGATAGATGAAAGACGAAACTTCTCCTTTTTTAGGATACCCACCGTATGCCTAGCCCAACCATCAAGGAATTTGCGTAATGCACGCATTTTGTTATTCCATCTATGTATTGGGGTAGGCCCGGCCACCGGTTTTTCCCACACCTCCTTGACCATCTCATAAAAGCCATCCCGAAGTAACCACCCAAGTTCGAACTTGAACTTGCGTCTATGTTGGGGTCTTGGCAAACCAGTAGTTAGGAGAATGGGTGCATGGTCTGATATAGCCTCGATACGAGGTAGAGCGCGAACAGACACCATAGGAAATTTAGATTCCCAATCGGTATCCATTAAAACCCGATATAGTTTCTCATATGTCGGTTCTGGAAGACTGTTCGCCCAAGTGAATTGTATTCCAATCATGGAGACCTCTCGCAAGTCTAGACTGTCGATGACCGCGTTGAAAAGGATAGGCCAATGATTATCAAACCTATTGCGGATTTTCTCATTTGGAAATCGAAGCAGATTGAAATCCCCACCTATAAGAATGGGATAGGGATTATCTTTTGCCAGATTAACCAATTCACGGAGAAATCAGCCTTGAACTCATCCTGGGCTGCCCCATACACGGCGACGAGGGTCCATGTGAAGTTGTTAGCCTTGTTGCGAATATGGAGTTTAATGTGAAACTCACCATTCGAACTAGCCAGAACATCCATAGTCCCTGTATTTATGCCTAGTAAAATGCCCCCAGAATGACCTCTAGGCGGTTGTGAAACCCAAGTAAAGTCCATCCCGCCCGTAAGACGGTTAAGTAGACTCACTGAGAAATCACGTCTCCCCATTTCAGAGATAGCCAAAAAAATCTAAATTGTATTCCCTATTACAATCCGCAATGAATAAATGTTTAGCCAAGTCACGAAGACCTCTGCTATTAAAAAACATTCCATTCATGAGGAAAAATTAGGAGACATGGAACACTTTGCCATCTTATGGGACTTACTATCTTTTTTGAACGTGCGGTCTTTGATTTACATCCGGATGTTGTAAGGTCAATCAATGAACTAAGCCCGGGTTCATCTAGACCCACGTCCGAAACCGCTCCTACTAAATGAGAGAGTAGCTGACCATCTAATGTGGCATGCAGCTCCTCCTCATCAGTATATGAGACATAAGACTCGCTAGAAACACATGGAGTAACCTTTAATCGGTCATATTCCAAATGTCTCAAAATGTTAACAGAAATAGAAATATCATTCTCGTTATTTCCTAGACTAACACCCACATTATTCATCTTAGAAATGATGGATGTAGTAGAAAAAGATAAAAACAATTTGGATGATGATGAAGTACCTTGGTTATCGAGGTTATGCGTGGCTTTATGCCGCATAGCCTTAGCCAAAGAGTCCTCGTCAATGTCCGTCCTTCCATTGTCGGCCACCGAATGGTGGCCACTTTGGTGTGTGGGTGTGACCCCCAAAGAAGGATGTCGTGCAAGCACTGCAGCCGAGGGAGGGGGTGAGGGTGGAGTAGCAACCCCTTCCTCGGCAGTCCTGAATGTCGGTATATGCGTCGCCGTGGCGGAAGATGGCTTGTCTGTACACGGGACGATGAAAGGAGTGTGCAAGGACGGGGTGGAAATGTCCAGCTGCGCCTGAGACTGAAGATCACCCGTAGACGCGGCCGACTCCGACTGAGACTAAAGAGTAGCCGCAGGTGCACCAATGTTTGGCTGCCCGCCCAACGGAAGCCCTTCACGTCCCAGTGCACTAGTAGCATGCATGTCCAACTCCACATGAGCTGCATGCCGATCTGCATTGTCACACCTGATACAGGAGTATCGGTGGACCTGCGTGGGTGAGAGAGAGCTGGTGATTATGACAGTGGGCCATGTGTGGTCGTGTAAGCGTGTGGGTACTTAGTCCCTTGTGCAACTTTGTATTGGTTATGCAATGAGAAAAGTCTGAATCATACTCACCCCCTGTTCTCTCTCACCTACCCTGCTTCTTCCTTGTCCCGGTCCTCTTTCCTCTTTCCTCACCCCGATTCCCCTTTCCTGTGTGGCCGATCTCAAATCCACGGGCTTTGGTCATCACAATTGGTAATCAGAGCCAATAATTCCCCCAAATTTTTTTGCGCCGCGCATCCTCAACTCCCTTGGCCGATCGGTAACATCCACCGCTGTAGGTGGGAATTCACTCCGGTGAGATCCCACGAAATCCTCAGCGGGGTTCGATCTATTCGGGCGGATACCACGGTGCCATCCAAGCCTTCCGTCTAGAACCGGCAACTCCTCACGGTCATGGGTGAACAAACAGCAAATCTCACTGCCCTTATGGAGAAGCTCTTGTCCAGATTCAATGAAGAGCAAGCTCTGGCAACCAAACGTGCGGAGGAGCAGTCCACGTCCAACACGAACGTCTCAATCGAGCTACTGAGCCTGTCCAAGAAGATCGGGCTCACGCAGGCTGACGTGGATGACGTGCGCAAGGTGGCTTCCCCGACGGCTTCCTCCACTGTGGCATCGGTGTCGCAGGTGGACGACCCCTCCACGGCGGGTCTCTGCAAGCCGGCGGCCACCAACGGCCTCCAGCAACATGCACCTCCACCAGCGCAACGGGACGCACCTCATCCAAGTGCGTTGCCGATTCCGCAGGCCATCAAGGGCCACGGCTCCGTCACGTGACTCGTCAATGAAGGCCCACCCCTGCTCGCTCGCCCCGAACAGCCAGCCGCGGTGGAGCGCGTTCAACATCCAATACAGCATGATGAGCATGCTGCCCAGCCACGCGAGGAGTACTCCACCAAGCCGCCGAAGCACAACTTTCCCCGCTTCAACGGTGAACTACCTCGGGTTTGGCTAGACCGCTGCCTCGCCTACTTCAAGCTCTACAATGTGCCCCCACTCAACTGGGTGGCGACGGTCGCGCTCTATGTGGAAGGTCATGTGGCTCTCTGGCTCAGGGCGTTTCATCAGCAAAATCCGGTGATGTCTTGGGAGCTGTTTCACCGTGCAATTGAAGAGGAATTTGGCCCGGAGGAGTTTGAATCCCTGATGCACAATCTCCTGCAATTGCGACAGACCGACACAGTCGTGGAGTACAGGCAGCAGTTTGAAGTATATATGTACAATCTGCTAGCACTCGATGCCACACTCAGCTCGATGTTTTTTGTCACGCAGTTCTTGCTGGGTCTCAAGGATGAACTGCGTGTTGCGGTGCACCTTCAAGCTCCAACTAGCATCACCAGGGCGACCGTATTTGCTCGGATACAAGAGGAGGAGCTCGAGCATCAACGCCCTTGTTTCTGATCATCCCCTCCAGGACGACCTCCTCCCCTACCAGCAGCACTTCCAACACCAGGCCAGCCTCCACCACCAGCGCCACACATCCCAGCAGCACCCCGTCCGGCTCCAGCTCCACGACCAGCGCAAGATGATTTTGGCTGGGAACGCCACCTCCGTGACTACAGACGGCAATATGGTCTCTGTTTCCGCTGTGGGGACAAATACTCATGGGAGCACCAGTGCAAGCGAGCAGCACAACTCCTCACGATCGAGGTAGGGGAGCATGGAGAGGTGATATCTGACGAGGTCGTGTGTGCATTACAGTTGCTCAATGACCCAGAAGATGTGGCCAATGCAGCGTGTTTCCTACTCTCTGCACACGCAGTCGAAGGGATAGAAACATCAGAAACCGTCCGTCTGCGTGCAACTGTAGTCAATCAAACCATGCTGCTATTGGTCGATTCCGGCAGCACACATAGCTTCGTCAACTCGACGTTTTCAGCAAGGATTGGAGTAGAAACAACCAGTATTACCCCAATCTCAGTTCGGGTTGCCAACGATCAATGATTGAGCTGCAACACTATGGTGCCAAAGTTACAGTGGCAGATCCAAGGGCACCAGTTCAGCACATCTATGCGGGTTCTGGACCTCGGGGTTTATGACGCAGTGCTTGGCGTCGATTGGCTAGCGCAGCACAGCCCAATGAAGTGTGACTGGCAATAGAAAATAGTGCAGTTTGAATGAGAGGGACAAACAGTGCACTTGACCAGCGTCCGATCGGACGAGCCACCAACGCTAACTGCCCTCGATGCAGCGACTCTTTGGCAGATGCATGACGCTAATGAGATTTGGGGTGCTGCCCTCTTGGAAATTCAGGTGAACCCAGCTTCAGACTCTGACAGAACACAACCACCACCCGTGGCGATTCAGAAAGTGCTGACAGAGTTCAACGACGTATTTGCAGAACCAACTAAACTTCCTCCCCATCGACAATATGATCTTGCGATCACACTAGAACCGGGTGCAATACCAATCAACTGCAGGCCTTATCGCTACTCACCATTGCAGAAGGACGAGATTGAACGGCAAGTAAAAGAGATGTTGCGTACGGGTGTCATCACTCACAGCATGAGCCGCTATGCAGCACCCGTCCTTCTCGTCAAGAAAAAGGACGGCACATGGCGTTTCTGTGTCGACTACCGACGTCTCAACACGGTGACAATCAAGAACAAGTTTCCACTACCTATCATTGATGAGCTGTTGGACGAACTGGCTGGTGCCGCTTTCTTCTCCAAGATAGATTTGCGTGCCGGTTACCATCAGATTCGTATGCGGGAGAGCGACGAGGATAAAACAGCTTTCAAGACACATCACGGCCACTTCCAGTTCCGCGTCATGCCATTTGGAGTCACCAATGGGCCACCAACCTTCCAATGTGTGATTAACTCTGTCTTTGCGGAACCAAATCGTAAGTTTGTCATCAGTTTTCTGGATGACATATTGCTTTTCAGTCAATCCTTACAGGAACATGTGGAACATTTGTGCACCGTCTTCTCCATCCTGCGTCAGAATCAACTCTACGCCAAATGGTCGAAGTGCTCCTTTGCGCAACCAAGCATTGAATACCTGGGCCACGTCATTTCCAAGGAAGGGGTTGCAACAGACAAGAGCAAAACTAGTGCCATGAGTGCATGGCCTACTCCGACGAACGCCACTGAACTCCGGGGTTTCCTAGGCCTGACTGGGTATTACCGCAAGTTTGTCAAGCACTATGGGATTCTCGCCAAGCCACTCACCCAATTGCTCACCAAGAAGGGGTTTGTCTGGTCTGATCAAGCTCAAACGGCATTCGACCTCCTCAAGCTGGCCATGATCAACACTCCGGTCCTGGCTCTTTCGGATTTCACACGCCCGTTCTCCATTGAAACGGATGCGTGTGACACCGGGGTGGGCGCGGTACTCGTGCAAGACAACCATCCGATCACGTATTTGAGCAAAGCATTGGGCACCCGCAATCAATGCCGCTCCTTCTACAAGAAGGAATTCCTAGCGGTGATCATGGCGGTCGACAGGTGGCATGCTTACCTCCAAAGAGCACCATTCGTCACTGTGACTGATCATAAAAGCCTCTGCAGCTTTGGAGATCAACAGTTGGACACGGAGCTGCAACGCAAGGCGATGTCTAAACTGGCGGTGCTCCAATTTTCCTTCAAGTACAGGCGTGGCATTGACAATGGCGCAGCAGATGCTCTATCTCGCTTTGGGCACCTTCTTGCCCTCAACGCCCTCTCTGTGTGTCAACCACAGTGGCTACAGGAGGTAGCCAATTCTTATAAGACGGATACTGATGCTCAAGACATGCTCCAGCACCTAGCGATCTGCAGTCCAGACGAGCAAGGCTATGAACTCCGGCAAGGCATGATTTGCCTACATGACAAGCTTTGGATTGGGGCCAACACTGCTCTCCAAACCAAGTTGATCAACGCATTTCATTCCAGTGCGATTGGAGGTCATTCTGGTGTCACAGCAACCTACCAACGCCTTAAGAAACAATTCACATGGTGCGGCCTCAAGCAGGTTGTGGAGGATTTTGTGCGTCGGTGCGAGGTATGTCAGCACACCAAGCACGAGCACCTCAAATTCCCTGGCCTCCTACAACCTCTCCCAATTCCGACGGAGCCATGGCGCGACCTCACCATGGACTTCATCGAGGGCCTGCCGCCGTCAGAGGGCTACGAGGTGATCATGGTCGTCGTCGACCGGTTCACCAAGAACGCTCACTTCGTGCCGCTCCGGCACCCCTTCAGGGCGGCGACCGTGGCACGTGCCTTCTGGGACAATATCATCAAACTGCACGGCGTGCCACACTCCATCGTCTCCGATCGCGACAAAATCTTCACCAGCAACATGTGGCGCGTCCTCCTCGACGCCGCCGGCACAAAGCTCAGCTACTCCACAGCGTACCACCCACAAACGGACGGCCAAAGTGAGCGCATCAACCAGTGCCTCGAGATGTACGTGCGTTGCACCGTGCACGACCACCCAAAGCAATGGCGCCAGTGGCTTCCCATAGCAGAGTTTTGGTTCAACACCACCCATCACGCGTCGCTGAAGACATCCCCGTTTCAGTCACTCTATGGCCAAGAACCCAATCTAGGAGGCCTTCCGATGCTGGCCAACAACCTACCTGAGGGTGCAGGTATGGATCTGGACTGGGCGACTCACAATGGCTGGCAGCGTGATCAACTGGCGCGCGCGCAGAACAAGTACAAGCAGAAGGCCGACAAAAATCGCACTGAGCGCTCGTTCGAAGAGGGCGACTCTGTTCTGCTCAAGCTACAGCCTTACACCCAGTCGTCAGTGGCGAATCGTCTCTGCCCCAAGTTAGCCTACAAGTTTTTTGGTCCATTCCAGATTCTGCAGTGCATTGGGGCACTGGCGTACAAGCTGCGGCTACCTGATGACAGTCTCATTCATCCAGTCTTCCACATCTCCCAATTGAAGCCCTATACACCTGATTATACACCAGTGTTCTCCTAGCTGCCCCGTGTACCAGACCTCACGGCTGTTTCGTTGCAACCCATTGCCATCCTCGATCGGCGCATGGTGAAGAAAGGCAATAGCTCTATTGTGCAAGTGAAGGTACAATGGTCCTCGCTCTCTCCGAGGATGGCCACTTGGGAAGATTACTCGGTGCTTCGCCATCGCTATCCGGAAGCTCTCTGCTGGGAAGAAGACGCTCGCGCTCAAGGGGAGGCAAATGTCACACCTGATACAGGAGTATCGGTGGACCTGCGTGGGTGAGAGAGAGCTGGTGGTTATGAAAGTGGGCCATGTGTGGCCGTGTAAGCTTGTGGGTACTTAGTCCCTTGTGCAACTCTGTATTGGTTATGCAATGAGAAAAGTCTGAATCATACTCACCCCCTGTTCTCTCTCACCTACCCTGCTTCTTCCTCATCCCGATCCTGTTTCCTCTTTCCTCACCCCGATTCCCCTTTCCTGTGTGGCCGATCTCAAATCCACGGGCTTCGGTCATCACATGCATGTACCAAAGCCGTTGGATGCTGGCTCTCCAAAGGCACTACTAGGCGCCCTGCTGTACCTCCGTCGGCCTGCACCTGCTTGGAGATAGCCGGCTTCGGCACAGCCGTCCGCGATGTCGACGGCTGCTCCAACACCACGTGGAGCAGCTGGCTGTACGTGTACTGAAGAAGAGACCGGACGCCCCGCTGAGCCACTCCTGAGACCTGAGCCTGTTATGATGCACTTTTAATTTGAGAGCCCCTCCTGATAATACGAAAACTCGGTTTACTTCTTGGCTTGCGTGATATGGAAGAGAAAGAAAGAAAAGATGATGCTTTTGGTTGGGATATGTGTTTTATTAATTTTTCCTAAAAACCACCTGCCCCCGTGCCGCTCCCGCGAGCGGCTCGGGCAGAACCCTAGATCGTTGCCGCCGCTCCCCTTTCTCGCCTTCCTTCTCCCTCGCCGCCGCCGAGCAAAGCCCGCGCGTGCGTCGGCGGCGGCGGGGCTCCCTCCCCCATCGCGAGGCTCCTGGGCGGCGCGGGACGGCCGGCCCTCGCGGCGGCGCTCGGCTCGGTAGCAGGTCGGGCCGCCGACGGATCTGGGCGGGGCTCCCCTGCTTGGTGGCGGCGGCGTGGTCTGCGCGGGGCGACGAGCGCGTGGGCTCCTCCTCATCTTGATCTGATGGCGCCGCGGTGGCACCGGCGCTCGGGCGTGCAGCAGGGTCCGTGAGGGTGGTCGGCGCGCGTCTTCCTCCCCGATCTGATGGCTCCAAAGTGGCGCCAGTGCTCGGGTGGTTGGCTTCGGCAAGTGGTGGCGGGCGCTGGGCTCTCGGCGGCGGTCCCTGTGCGCGGTCGGCGGCTCCGCCTCTGACCCGGACGACGCAGGGAATGGTGGCGGCCCGGCGTGGCCGGCAATCTGGATGCGGTGGTGCCGACTCACTGATACGCCGGTACTCCAGGGTCTGCCTGGTGGTGCTGGTATTGACGGTGGCCCAGGCACGAGAGTTGGATCCCTTCGAACTGATCTGGGTGAAAACTTGCCTTCGGCTCCTACTAAGGCCGGCGATGGCGGCGCTATCTGCGTCGTTCCCTTCTTGAAGGCATCGTCGTGGAGAACTTTAAGGCCACTCTCTGCTACCTCCGGGGGAAACCCTAGATCGGATGATCGGATGACGGCGGGGCGTCATTCTTGGAGGTACACACGTGATCGAGGGACTAGAGGACTGATTCTTTGGTGGAGCGGTGCTTCATCCTACACACTGATGGCGACGGATCTTGACGGCGTGGCGCGGTGTAGATTTGGAGTTCGCCGTGGGAGGATGGACTCGCGCAGGAGGACGACGCTGTCGGGCGTCGTGGTGGCGTCGATGGTAGAGAGACCTGGCACGGTACATGCAACAGTACAACTCTGAAGATGGACTGGTGGCAGGTGGATGCGGTGGCCTCATACCCGGCATGCGTCCTGGTTGAGGAGTGCGCTGGACTGGTAGGTGCCCCATACCCGGCAGACGTCCTGGTTGGGACCTCAGGTCCTGGATGTTTAAGTTTGGCTGCGATGTCTGTTTGGTATTAGGCCCACACTATCTGCGCCCCTTCATCGATTGGATAGGTGTAGTGATAGTTGTTGCTTAGAAGGTGGCTTTAGTCTTGCTGTTGTATGGCTTTGTACGATTTTGTGAGAACAATTAATAAAGTGGTCGTATGCATCGCCCAGATGCAGAGGCCGGGGGTCATCCTCCTTTTCTAAAAAAAAGAAGGTGCTAGACCCTTTCGTGATTCTGGATAGAGGTTTCGCATTAATTAACTCATTGTCAATATTGCAGAAAAATCAAGAAAGGCAAAGCGAGGTGATATGGAGAGCAAGACTGCTCGAGCGAGTAGCAAGTGAGACTTTCAGACTAGCCACAGTGGGAGTAACTTCAGCAGTAACATCGAGTCCAACTCAGCAAATTTGCTTATGTGACAGTGAGTTAATGAGAAGAGAGATAGTTATAGTACTCCCTCCGTCTCAGTTTACAATTCCTACGCGTATACCTAGGTTGTCAATTTGACCACCCTTATATATACTATATAACACAAAAATTATATCTTTTGAAAAAAGAACATCTGAAGTTTATATTGGTATATTTTTTGTAATATATGACTTGTATTAGGTTGGTCAAATAGACGACCTAGGGGTACGCGCACGCCCTATAAACTGAGAGAGAGGTAGTAATTTAGCTAGTTACTGTAACATCACATGTTCCAATGCAATATGAGTCTATAACCTAATAAATGAAGTTTTACATGTTACCACACTTATGTTACTACTCACTATGAAGGTAGTAACATAGTCTAGGGATATGTGTATGTTACTAGTATATGTTATTACCCATTGTGGAGTAGTCTCAATGCAGCTAAACTCTATATTATTGATGGTTGAAAGAAGAAAGTATCGATATTGTCCAACTAGCTGCCTAAAGATCAACATTCGTTTCTCCGCGCCAAGCAAACTCACAATTGGTCTATATTATGTTTCTCTTTTTGTCATGTTGATGCTCTGGATCAGTCTGAACCTTGGAGCTTACCCCTTTTTAAAACCTAGCATCCTATAGTAATGGAGCCAGTTATCGTTTAATCGTGGGTGATGTATATATCATAGAATGCTGATGGTTTGTGGCAAGAGTTCGGTTGTGTCCCAGATCTCTTGCGGTTGGATGTTGTGGAGCTAGGCTACAGTATGGTAGCTTCTGTTTTTTTTTTGGGTTTTTTATTTCATTTGTTGTAAGAACTTCTAACGACTTCCATTAATGATTTTGGGGGGGGGGGGGGGGGGGCTTTACTAAAAGAACTTCTTGCCAACGAGTGTATCATCTAATCATGCATTCCCATGTCCTTCACATCTTGATGAGATTTTTGTTCGTTGTAATCCTGGTCGGTTGATGACTTCGTTAATTTAAAATTTGGCTCATCTTGAGTCTTATGTCTAAAAAAACATTTCATCGAAGGGAAATATGGTTGTTTTAGATAGGGACCTAGTGAATCTGGAAGGAGGGAGTAACAAATAATTAGACAAATGGAGTGTGCCTAAAAATAAACCCAAACAAAGTCATGTGTTCAACATGTCACTCGTTTTAGTTTGTTATAAATGCTCAATTGGGCACATCTTTCGAATAGCCTCATCTCATGAAATTTTTCCTACTTAAGAGAACATGACGTAGATTTGGGCCTACAATTTCATAAAAACAGGACACGGGGTTCTTTAGTGCCAGTTCTCGCGAAAACACCACACTCCGTCCCGAGGGACCCTTTCCTGCACACCAATTCTCCAGCTTCCACTAAATTGGTTTTCACTACGGATGCTCACATACACACGCATACACTCGTAGTTGATGGGAATGTCTTCCCCTCTTAAAAGAATATCATCGGAAAGTCTGAAATAAATTCAAAAAAACTCCAGCATCGATGCCATGTCTGTGACTTGAACCTACACGCTGGTTCCGTGCCAAAGAACTTAAACATCTGAGCTATGATAGGTTTGCTACCATCTCTCCACTAAGTCATGCATTGCATCACTATGCCTCCAAAGGCCTAAAAGGCGGGTGATTTCTCGTGCTTAATTCTAGCTTTTGCATCAAGGGGGACCATGCGGGCACGAGAAGCGATCATGGGACTTAAGAGCACGTAAATTTTATATGAACATTTGAAAATAAAACCACTAAAATAACCTTCCCTGCTATGTGTTGGGTCTTCCTTACTTCCAAATTAAGTGTAGCTGATTTCGTATAAATTGGTATTAAATCAACAACACATAATTTGAAAACGAAAGGAGTATATAAGATGTATATACGAATTCACTACCCCCATGCTAACGTACACGTAATGGTCTCCTACTCGTACAGCCAGCCAGCTGCCATCCATTGGACGACCAGTGTTGCTCGCAGAAAATCTTGGACGGAACACAAGGTGGACCACACTGCCACCCCGAACGCTGACCCTTTCCTCCCGCTGGGGCTGGGCACACGTCCCCGCTGGCCCGTGACGTCTCGCTGTCCCTCCTGCGTCCGGCCCCCCTGCCAATGCCAAGAACCGAGGCGAGGCCACGCACGGCCGTACCACTGTACTACTCCGTGGTCGCGGCCGCCCGCCCGTGACGTGACCCATGCAGGCCATTTGCTCGCTCGTCGCGCGCGCGGCCCCCCACGGCTCTGCGCTGCGCCGCTGACGCGACATCACCTCTGGCCTCGGCTGCGGCACCGGGACGGCGCCCGGCTTTGACCGCGCGGCCGGCCACGTCAGATCAGATCACATCCTACGGCCGCTCGGCCTTAACTCGCGGTGGGGCATGGGCTATTAAGACCTGAGGTTAATGCGCCTGACCTGTCCAACCAGCGGCCGGACGCAACACAACACAACGCAGGCGAGGCCGGTAGCTAGCTAGCAGCTCTCTTCTTTTGGCCCCGGTTTCCGGCCGTCGTCTCGTCGCTACGTTCCGTGCGCTTCCGTTTCAGTGCTGCCGGTAGCCTTGTCCTAGTATAGTATGCTCACTTCACTGTGGAGTACGTAGAGTGCATTGCTAGAAATACCAGATCGTTAATGGCGTGTGCTGTTCGGCACGGGCACGTAAATGAGGCGCTGCCAACGTTCGTGAGGAAAGCGCGCGTAGCCTGACCTGAGTTAATGAAGCGGAGGCTCGCGTCGGACTCGTGCATGCATGTCCATGAGGCCAGCTCGCGCTACTACTGGTCTAAGGCCAACTCCGTCGCGCGATATCATCCTGTCCGGCCCCGTCCATTTGAGGTAAAAGGGACAAACCGAACGGCTCAGCGCACGTCGCGGACCACGC